>NC_048573.1:37775508-38068008 GCF_013265735.2 Oncorhynchus mykiss
CAAAATCCATCTCCTTCCATCTTCTCCTGCTGCCGGCCACTGGGCTTTCTCTCACTAGCATATTTGGTAGTGAGTGGAAGCGCCAAGAGAATGCTTAACTTTTATACATCTGGTGAAATATCTGCCTCACTGTTCTATCTGTGGTCGAACTGTGTTAGAGCTGTCAAATCCACAAGTCCACAAGTGGCTGGCTCCTGGCTTGACATTGGATGCAACCAAAACACAACGTTTTTATAACTCCTACGCAGCCAGAAGTTAATGTGGCCGCGTTACAAGTTCAAACACCCGACTGCATGATATTACATTGTCTACACCTCGATTAGACCGATATAAATCCTCCCATCCAAATGAACATGAAGACCTGCATTAGCCTACCCGTTCTACAGCCGTTTTGAACTTCTAACGCGGTTGGGATTATAAGGAAGGGTGTGGTTTGTGACACACAAGATCAGCTGCTCACCTACTTGTCAGCTCACACACCTCCAACTCCACCAAAAACATCCGCTATGAGGATGTATGTCAATGTGGGTTAGCGCTTGATTTGATTGAATCATAGCCTTAGTTTTCCCTCCTAAGATTAGGGGAGGGATCCTAGATCTGTGCTGAAGGGCATCTTCACCCGGACACTGCCCAACTAGCTTTATTCTCTTCTGGTCATGATGTGTCAGTGAAAGCTGTTATGTAGGAGGCTATCAGTCACATTCTGACATCAACAAGAGCTCACGGTTTTTCCAATTTGACTTCAAATTCTGAAGCTTATCCAGGTTTTTCAAAAAGTCAAATTTCGAAGTTGCTCCAAACGTGACATTTCTAAATGTTTTTGACACCCTGGGTTGACTCTCAGCGCCGTTGCGTTTGGAGAAACGTCATATTTCAAAGTTATAGATTAAGACTTTGGATAGGGTTAAAACATGAAGTCTAGGCTTTCAAGTTAAGTAAGTTAAGGGTTAAGGTTTGGGATAGGGTATAAAAATACAAATTAAATTCTCCCACTCGGATTGAACACAAGATTTTTGGATCCGGAGTCATGGGATTACCTAATAGTACTCACTGTTGCCTCTAGTGGCCGGTATTGAAGGCCTTTCCCAAAGTCCTCAGGGGATGGACAGACATCCAATTTCGAAAGTCAATCTTGAGTGATCTGTCTGCTGACACGGCCAAGCCTCAGCACACCAACCTCAATCAAATGCAGCGTCATTGCTACTCTACTCTCTGTACCTGGCATCCCTGTTCATTTGGTGTGTAGTCATCTGTGACTGGAGTGTGTGTGTGCTTGTGCATGCGTGCATGTGCGTGCGTGCGTGTGTGTGCGTGTTAATCCTACCTGTGTTTTCACAGCCCTTGTCATCTCGTTATCACAGTGACATTTGTTCGGGCCTGCTGGGCCATCTGGATACGTCCCACACACATGTGAGAGAAACCAGCCTGGTTTAGGTCTGACTCACATCAAACAGCCTCCCTGCCCACACACTCACACACACTAACAAACACACTCAATCACACAGAGAGAGAGAGAGAGAGAGAGAGAGAGAGAGATGAAAAATTGTGTGTCGATATAATTTTACAAACTGAGTGCAGAAAAACAAAAAATATCAATCAATGCATTTGTTGTGTTTCTGTTGTTATTCAATGTGTGCAGCATGCCCTGGAACAGCACCCGTGATGTGTGTGTGTGTGTGTGTGTGTGTGTGTGTGTGTGTGTGTGTGTGTGTGTGTGTGTGTGTGTGTGTGTGTGTGTGTGTGTGTGTGTGTGTGTGTGTGTGTGTGTGTGTGTGTGTGTGTGCGTGTGTGTGTGTGTGTGTGTGTGTGTGTGTGTGTGGGTGGGATGGTCCCAGTATGCCAGAAGGTGGGGAGGTGGAGATGTTGATGCCACATGTTGGAGTTCTGAAACAACACATTTGGTGCCAACGCACTGTCACAGAAGTAAACATATTTCAATCGACTACAGGCTTACCTGAATGGACAACAGCAACGGAATACAATAATACATTTTATTAAAACGTTTGGGTAATGGCCTCGTCTTCGAGGGATGATCCTCGGAGCCAGATGATGTGATGGCAGCATGGTTGTTGAAGACTGGTGCTGAAAAACAGCAACTGAGAAAAAGAGTGTAAGTTGACACATAAATACTACACCAGATTTACGGCCATGAGTTGAGAGAGAGGAAGGGGATAATTGCAAGAGTGAGCCCACAGGTTAAACATCAAGTGTGAGGTATGTGGATTCTTGTGCTGTGCTCGTAGGCTATAGGGTACATAGGTGATTGAAATTCCTCACATGGCTAAGAGAAGAAGAAACAAGACACTATGCTGCTGATGATACATTTGCCTGTACGGTAATATGCCTGTACAATAAGAAATAAAGGGAATTATGTTGCTTATGCTTGCTGGATGAAGTTAAATGCATTCAGAACATCCTTCCTGATTGAACTTTCGTTAACTACAATACATTAGACATAGTACTGGTACAGAGATAGAGAAAGACAGTGTGTTAATATAATGTGTTTGTTTCAGTTGTTATATGTGCAACACATCAAACAGACCCATTGGTGTGTGTATTTGTGTGTGTGTGTGTCTGTCTGTCTGTGCGTGTATATGTGGGGTGGGGGGGGGGGCTGTCCCGTATACCAGAGGGTGGGGAAGTAGAGGTGTTTTTGCCACATGTTTGAGTTCTGAAACAATACATTTGGGGCCAACGTACTGCCACAGAATTCAACATATTTGACACAGTCCCAAAAGCTCTCACAGTCTTATGTCAGAATTAGACGTTTGACCGTGTTTCTCAAACATCATTTTTCTATGTTGCTCTAAACCTAAAATTTGGAAGTGTTTAACTTTTTATGGCTGCAGGGGCAGTATTGAGTAGCTTGGATGAAAAGGTGCCCATTGTAAACGGCCAGCTCCTCAGTCTCAGTTGTTAATATATGCATATTATTATTAGTATTGGATAGAAAACACTCTGAAGTTTCTAAAACGGTTTGAATTATGTCTGTGAGTATAACAGAACTCATATTGCAGGCAAAAACCTGAGAAATTCCACTTCCTGTTTGTATTTTTTCTGGGGGTGGCAGATTTTCAACTAAGCTCTCATTGAAATTACAGCGAGATATGGATGAGTTTTCACTTCCTACGCCTTCCACTAGATGTCAACAGTCAATAGAACTTTGTCTGATGACTCAAATGTGAAGGGGGGGTCGAATGAGACAGGAAATAGTCACCACTGCCACGAGTTGACCATGCTTTCACCAGGCTCGTTCACAGGGGAAGGACCTGCGTTCCACCGGTCATCTGAAGTCATTCTAATTCTCCGGTTGGAACGTTATTCAAGATATATGTAAACAACATTCTAAAGATTGATTCAGTACATCATTTGACATGTTTCTACTGACTGTTACGGAACTTTTGGACATTTCGTCACGTTATAGTGGACGCGCTTTGTGACTTTGGAATTGTTTACCAAACGCGCTAACCAAAGTAGCTAATTGGACATAAATAACTGACATTTTCGAACAAATCAAGCATTTATTGTGGATCTGGGATTCCTAGGACTGCATTCTGATGAAGTTCATCAAAGGTAAGGAAACATTTATCATGTATTTTCTGGTTTCTGTTGACTCCAACATGGCTGCTAATTTGGCTACTGTTCTGAGCTCCGTCTCAGATTATTGCATGGGTTGCTTTTTCCGTAAACATTTTTTGAAATCTGACACAGCGGTTGCATTAAGGAGAGGTATATCTATAATTCCATGTGTATAACTTGTATTATCATCTACATTTATGATGAGTATTTCTGTTGAAATGATGTGGCTATGCAAAATCACTTGATGTTTTTGGAACTAGTGAATCTAATACGCCAATGTAAACACTGTAAACTTAACTTTATCAAACAAAACATGCATGTATTGTGTAACATAAAGCCCTATGAGTGTCATCTGATGAAGATATTTCAAGGTTAGTGATTCATTTTATCTCTATTTCTGCTTTTTGTGAATGCTATGTTTCGCTGGCTGTGCTTATTGTGGTTTGGTGGGCACCTAACATAATCGATTGTAGTGCTTTCGCTGAAAAGCATATTTGAAGTCGGAGACTTTGGTGGGATTAAAAACAAGATTACCTTTAAAATTATATAAGACACATGTATGTTTTAGGAATTGTAATTATGAGATTTCTGTGGTTTGAATTTGGCGTCCTCTATTTTCACTGGTAGTTGTCATATCGATCCCGTTAGCGGGATTGCAGCCATAACAAGTTTTTAAGGTAACATTTAGGAATTAACTCTGAATTTTAAGGTTAGGGTTAAGTTTAGGCATTAACGCCGAAATCTTACGGTTAGGCATTAACTCTGAAAGGTTAAATGGTTCAAAACAAAATCTCAAAAATAACTTTCTATCACTTGATTCTAACATGCAACCTTACATCCCAGATGTAGATGCTTATGCCAATCTGTCATCCCCTTCCACAACACCCTAGCAAAATTGAAACATACTTGAAGGTAACAGCGCTCTCTGTTGCCCCTAGTGGTCGGCTTCCATGCCATCTCCGGATGTCTTCAGACACGTAGAGCCGTCTAATACTGACTTGTAGCACAGGTGAACTGGCTGCATTTGCTACAAGCAGACTGGTACAGAGGTTACAGAGAAGAGATAGATGATCATTATCACACGCAGGCACTGCAATATTTTTCTTTAATGCAGGATACACAGCCCATTCAAATAAATGCAACCCTGGAGGGAGAGAGAGCGTGTCTTTATCTCTGAATATCTGTGTTTGTGGGGCACTCACTGAATGAGTGAGGCTTGAGAAATCCCCACGCTGCACTGCCAGAGAGTGAGAGAGCAAGAGGGAAAAATAGATACACTTCCTCCTCACCACAAAGTTTCCTGCACCTATGATTCATTCACTCTGCTCTTTGATACAGTGTGTGTGTGTGTGTGTGTGTGTGTGTGTGTGTGTGCATGCATACATTTGGGAGCTTGTTTTCGTTCATATTTAGTAATATTATTTTAAACTCTGCAAAAAAAGAAGCGTCCCTTATTCAGGACCCTGTCTTTCAAAGATAATTTGTAAAATCCCAAATAACTTCACAAATCTTCATTGTAAAAGGTTTAAACACTGTTTCCCATGATTGTTCAATGAACCATAAACAATTACTGAACATGGACCTGTGGAAGAGTCGTTAAGACACTAACAGCTTAGCCTACAGACGGTAGGCAATTAAGGTCATAGTTATGAAAACTTAGGACACTAAGAGGCCTTTCTACTGACTCTGAAAAACACCAAAAGAAAGATGCCCAGGGTCCCTGCTCATCTGCGTGAACGTGCCTTAGGCATGCTGCAATGAGGCATGAGGAGGGCAATAAATTGCCATGTCTGTACTGTGAAAGTGCTTTTCACTGACGAGTGATGGTTTTGTTTCACCAGGGGTGACAATCAGATTTTTGTTTATGGTCGAAGGAATGAGTGTTACACCGAGAGTTGTACTCTGGAGCGGGATCGATTTGGAGGTGGAGGGTCCGTCATGGTCTGGGGCGGTGTGTCACAGCATCATCGGACTGAGCTTGTTGTCATCCTGACATGACCCTCCAGCATAACAATGCCATCAGCCATACTGCTCGTTCTGTGCGTGATTTCCTGCACGACAGGAATGTCAGTGTTCTGTCATGGCCATCGAAGAGCCCAGATCTCAATCCAATTCAGCACGTCTGGGACCTGTTGGATCGGAGGGTGAGGGCTAGGGCCATTCCCCCCAGAAATTTCCAGGAACTTGCAGGTGCCTTGGTGGAAGAGTGGGATAACATCTCACAGCAAGAACGGGTAAATCTGGTGCAGTCCATGAGGAGGAGATGCACTGGTGGCTACACCAGATACTGACTGTTACTTTTGATTTTGAACCCCCCCTTTGTTCAGGGACACATTATTTCATTTCTGTTAGTCACATGTCCGTGGAACTTGTTCAGTTTATGTCTCAGTTGTTGAATCTTGTTATGTTCATACAAATATTTACACATGTTAAGTTTGCTGAAAATAAACGCAAATGACAGTGTGAAGACTTCTTTGTTTTCTGAGTTTATGTGTCTGCTCTGTCCTGAAATGTTGTGTGTGTGACATTTCTGTGAAAATGCTGAATGTGGAGAAGTGTATTCTGGTTTCAGAGCACTCTGAAAACCCACTGATTACTAGGCTGATTAGGAGATCAACATCAGTTAGAAGATCATACCCAGTTTCAGTATGACTGTGTTTGAGAACTAGTAAAGGGTAAACACCAAGATTACAAAGGTGAACCACGGTGAACCAGAAGTAATTCGTTTTTTTAAAGGCTAGGGGGCAGCATCCTGAATTCTCGATGACTGATGTGCCCAAAGTAAACTGCCTGTTACTCAGGTGAAGGAGCTAGGATATGCATATAATTGGTAGCATTGGATAGAAAAGACTCTGAAGTTTCGAAAACTGTTAAAATAACGTCTTTGAATATAACAAAACTGATATGGCAGGCAAAAACGCGAGGAGAATCCATCCAGATTTTTTTGTTTTGAGGTCACAGGCCATATCAATAGTAGCCTATGGGATATTCAAAATAATTCCTCCTAGATTGCAGTTCCTATGGCTTCCACTAGAAAGGGTTTTAGGCTTGTTTTTTGAAAAAATAACGAGTAGTTGTAGTTTTTCCATGGTGTCTCTCATTAGAAAAGTGGTGAATGAGGTGCGCGCTTTTTGTTATTTATCTTCCCTATTGAACATACTATTCGCCGTCTTAAATTTGATCATTTATTTAAATATTAGAGCACCTGAGGATTAATTAGAAACATTGTTTGACTTGTTTGGACGAACTGTACTGGTAACTTTCTGGATTTGTTTCTATGCATATTTAACGAGTGGATTACTGAATCAAGCGCGCAAAATAAACTGATGTTTTTGGAATATAAAAAAGGACTTTATCGAACAAAACAACCATTTGCTGGGACCCTTGGTATTGCAAACAGAGGATGATCTTCAAAGGTAAGTGATTTATTTTATCGCTACTTGGGATTTTGTGATGCCTGTGCTGGTTTGGAAAAGTATTTTGGTGTGGGGCGCTGTCCTCAGATAATCGCATGGTATGCTTTCGCCGTAAAGCCTTTTTGAAAACTGACAACACGGTTGGATTAACAAGAAGTTAAGCTTTTAAACGATGTAAGATATTTGTATTTTGAATTTCGCGCACTGCAATTTCACCGGATGATTTTCACTTTGGATGAATTGCGTGCCCATAGTGAACTGCATCCTACTCTGTCCTAGATTGCTAATATATGCATATTATTATTACTATTGGATAGAAAACACTCTGAAGTTTCTAAAACTGTTTAAATTGTGTCTATAACAGAACTCATAGGGCAGGCAATCTTCCAAACAAGAAGTGAAATTCTGAATGCGGGTCAACTTTGACGTCATCGCCCCCTCCTTTCCCAACACGATATGGATCTGGTAGCACTTCCTACGCCTTCCAATAGATGTACTCATTTAGTAGAAAGTGGAATGGAGCTTTTACTGTGAACTTTGACCGAATGGGAGGGGAAATAGTCACTGTCCCGACAGAATGCCATTTTCCTGTGGCGCATTTCTCTGTGGGTGCCACCGCCGTTCCATTTGGCTGCAGCTGAAAACGTATGATCCGGTTGGAACGTTATTGGATATATATGAAAATAACATCCTGAAGATTGATTCTCTACTTAGAAAGTCCAGTTTATTCGACCTGGAATATATCTTTTTGAAGTTTTTGTGCGAGTTGTCCTGGACCAGCAGTCAGTTTTTGGGCATGTGAGCTGAAAGTGGTAGCAAATTGCAGCTAATTGGACACTAGTATTGGACATTATGGAACAAAACAACGATTTATTGTGGAACTAGGACTCCTTGCACTACATTCTGATGAAAGATCATCAAAGGTAAGGGAATATTTATGATGTAATTTCGTATTTCTGTTGACTCCAACATGGCGGAGAAATACTTTTACGTCTGAGCGCTGTCTCAGATTATTGCATGGTAGGCTTTTTCCGTAGCTTTTAAAATAAATCTGACAGCGGTTGCATTAAGAACTAGTGTATCTTTAATTTTATGTAGAACATGTATCTTTAGTCAAAGTTTATGATGAGTATTTCTGTTATCTGGCGTAGCTTTCTATAATTCCTCCGGATATTTTGGAGTCAGTTCTGAACATGGCGTCAATGTAAACCGAGATTTGTAGATATAAATATGCATATTATCGAACAAAACATAAATGTATTGTGTAACATGTCATATGAGTGTCATCTGATGAAGATTTTCAAAAGGTCAGTGATTCATTTTATCTCTAATCCTGCTTTTGTGACTCTATCTTTGGCTGGAAAAAATGGCTGCGTTTTCCCTTTGATTTGGTGGTGGTCTAACATAAATATATGTTGTGTTTTCACTGTAAAACATTTTAAAAATCGGACATGATGGGTTGTTTATCAACAAGATGTTTATCTTTCATTTGAGGTATTGGACTTCTTAACCAGTTGCATCTCTAGGGGCGCTATTTCATTTTTGGATAAAAAACGTTCCCGTTTTAAGCGCGATATTTTGTCACGAAAAGATGCTCGACTATGCATATTCTTGACAGTTTTGGAAAGAAAACACTCTGAAGTTTCAGAATCTGCAAAGATTTTGTCTGTAAGTGCCCCAGAACTCATTCTACAGGCGAAACCAAGATGATACGTTAAACAGGAAATGAGCAGAATTTCTGAAGCTCTGTTTTCTAATGTCTCCTTATATGGCTGTGAATGCGACAGGAATAAGCTTAGACCTTCTGCCGTTTCCCCAAGATTTCGGCAGCATTGTGACGTATTTGTAGGCATATCATTGGAAGATTGGCCATAAGAGACTACATTTTCCAGGGGTCCGCCCGGTGTCCTTTGTCTAAATTTGTGAGTAATCTTCAGGTGCGGGCATTTTCTCCTGGGATTCAGGAGAGAAAGCACACTTCCACGAACGATATATCATCGAAGAGATATGTGAAAAACACCTTGAGGATTGATTCTAAACAACGTTTGCCATGTTTTCAGTCGATATTATGGAGTTAATTTGGAAAAAAGTTTGCGTTTTGAGGACTGAATTTTCGTTTTTTTTTGGTAGCCAAATGTGATGTACAAAACGGAGCTATTTCTAATACACAAAGAATCTTTTTGGAAAAACTGAGCATCTGCTATCTAACTGAGAGTCTCCTCATTGAAAACATCTGAAGTTCTTCAAAGGTAAATGATTTTATTTGAAGGCTTTTATGTTTTTGTTGAAATGTTGCGTGCTGGATGCTAACGCTAATGCTAACGCTAAATGCTAACGCTAAATGCTAACGCTAGCTAGCTACTTTTACACAAATGATTGTTTTCCTATGGTTGAGAAGCATATTTTGAAAATCTGAGATGACAGTGTTGTTTACAAAAGGCTAAGCTTGAGAGATGGCATATTTATTTCATTTCATTTGCGATTTTCATGAATAGTTAACGTTGTGTTATGCTAATGAGCTTGCTGATAGATTTACACAATCCTGGATACAGGGGTTTTTTCATAGCTAAACGTGACGCAGAAAACGGAGCGATTTGTCCTAAACAAATAATCTTTCAAGAAAAACTGAACATTTGCTATCTGAGAGTCTCCTCATTGAAAACATCTGAAGTTCTTCAAAGGTAAATTATTTTATTTGAATGCTTTTCTGTTTTTTTGTGTAAATGTTGCCAGCTGAATGCTAATGCTAAATGCTACGCTAAATGCTACGTTAGCCATCAATACTGTTACACAAATGCTTGTTTTGCAATGGTTGAGAAGCATATTTTGAAAATCTGAGATGACAGTGTTGTTAACAAAAGGCTAAGCTTGAGAGCTAGCATATTTATTTCATTTCATTTGCGATTTTCATGAATAGTTAACGTTGCGTTATGGTAATGAGCTTGAGTCTGTATTCACGATCCCGGATCCGGGATGGGGAGATCAGAAAGGTTAATAATGTGTGAAAGTTAAATATTTCTAAATAACATTTTTGAATTCCCGGCGCCACCTTTTCAGCTGAATGGGGGGGTGGAGTTCCCCTTAGGCACATTTGGGCACTCTTGACACAACATTTTTAACAGATATGCAATGGTTCATTGGATCAGTCTAAAACTTTGCACATATATTGCTGCCATCTAGCGGCCAAAATCTATATTGCTTCTGGGCTGGAATAATACACTGTGGCCTTTCTCTTGCATTTCAAAGATGATGGTAAAAAAAAATCATGTTTTTTCTTTGTATTATCTTTTACCAGATCTAATGTGTTATATTCTCCTGCATTAATTTCACATTTCCACAACCTTCAAAGTGTTTCCATTCAAATGGTATCACGAGTATGCATATCCTTGCTTCAGATCCTGAGCTACAGGCAGTTAGATTTTAGGCGAAAATTGAAAAAGGGTCCGATAATTTGTAACCATTTTGATTTTGTACATGCTCATACCTAGTTGTAACCAGTTATGCTAAATAACAAAAAATGTAAAACCATATATAATAGCAATATTCGAGTACATAAGGTGTACCATCTTTGCCGGAGAACTGTCTATCAGGTCAAGATCACTCCAACAGGTTCCCCTCCATCCTCTAAGGTTATATAACTTCATATTATGTCTCCTGAGAAACCTGGAATAAAATATATACTTTTTTAGATTTGCCCTACACTAATTTTCGGAGAATACATAGCTCCCCATCTGGTCAGAATCACTGACACAGGTCCTCCTCCACTGTCACGCCCTGACCTTAGTGAGCCGTTTTGTTTCTCTATTTGGTTAGGTGTAATTTGGGGTGGGCATTCTATGTTGTCTATTTCTTTGTTTTGGCCCGAGTATGGTTCCCAATCAGAGGCAGCTTTCTATCGTTGTCTCTGATTGGGAATCAAACTTAGGTAGCCTTTTTTCCACCTGTGTTTGTGGGTAGTTATTTTCTGTTTAGTCTCTGTTACCTGACAGAACTGTTCGCTTTCGTTTTGTTACTTTGTTCAAGTGTTTTTTTGATAATAAAATAAATCATGAACACTTTTCACGCTGTGCTTTAGTCCACTCCTTCTGACGACAGGCGAGACAGAACTACCCACCAAAATAGGACCAAGCAGCATGGCCAGGAGGAGCAGGGATCCTGGGCCCGGGAGAAAAGGGAGTAGAGGATATCCTGGACCTGGGAGGAGGTAATGGCAGGGGACAAGACCCTGCCATGGAAGCAGGCGGAGGCAGCGAAAGAGAAACCGCGATGATACGAGGAGTCAAGGCAATGACGGAAGCACGAGAGGCAGCCCCCCCAAAATGTTGGAGGAGGGGCACACGGGGAGATTGGCGGAGGTAGGGTTTAGACCTGAGCCAACTCCCCATGCTTACCGTGGGGAGTGTGTGACTGGTCAGGCACCGTGGGCATTCAGCCAGGACGGATTGTGCTGGCCCAGCGCTCCTGGTCTCCGGTGCGTCTCTTCGGTCCAGGATATCCTGCGCCAGCTCTACGCACGGTATCCCCAGTTCGCCAGCACAGCCCAGTGCGGCCTGTTCCATCTCCCCGCACTTGTCATGCTACAGGGGGGATTCAGCCAGGACGCGTAATCTGCGCTCCAGACCTCCAGTGCGCCTCCACGGCCCAGCATATCCTGCGCTGGCTCTACGCGCTATGCCTCCAGTGCGCCGTCATAGCCCAGTGCATCCTGTGCCAGCTCTCCACACTCACCGAGCTAGAGTGGGTATCCAGCGAGGATGTGTTGTGGCAGCTCCACTCACTAGGCCATTTTGTTTCTCTATTCGGTTAAGTCAGGGTGTGATTTGGGGTTGGCATTCTATGTTGTTTATTTCTTTGTTTTGGCCGAGTATGGTTCCCAATCAGAGGCAGCTGTCTATCGTTGTCTCTGATTGGGAATCACACGTAGGTAGCCTTCCACCTGTGTTTGTGGGTAATTATTTTCTGTTTAGTCTCTGTTACCTGACAGAACTGTTCGCTTTCGTTTATTATTTTTTTGATAATAAATAAATCATGAACACTTTTCAAGCTGCGCTTTGGTCCACTCCTTCCGACGACAGGCGTAACATCCACCCTCTGGTCGTATGGATAACTTATTATTATGTTTCCATAGAAACTATAGATTAAAATATAGGTCCTATCTATCAAAATACTCTAAGCAGCATTAGGTGTTTTTGGCTGGGGTCAAAACGACCCCAAAGGACTTATTGTTGAGATTTATTAAGTGACAAGTTGATTGACAAAGTCATGAAAAATGTAATGAATTGAATTAACCTTTGGGCTATGATCAAAAACATGAATGTGGTCAAAATGAACCCAGTCGGCAGTTTGAGGGTTTTTAAAGTTGTAATATTGTATAATATTACTAAGTCTAAAGCAGGGGTGTCAAAGTCAAATGGACGGAGGGCCAAATAAAAAAATCAGCTACAAGACGAGGGCCGGACTGTTCGAATGTTCATTGAAACATTTTTAAATGACGCATATAGTCTAGTGAACCTAATTGAACCTACTGAAAACCTAACAAATATATTACAATATGATCAGATAAATAAAGCAATATTTTCTTATGGCTCTGTCAGTAATCTTTAATTTTCAACAGACACAAAAGACAAATTTCCTTTATATAAATATCCCCATAACATGAACATTAAATGAAAGAAACCGGTATTCAAGGCACCATCAGTAGACTATATTTTCTATTTTAGCAAAAGTGGGCTAAATTTACTTCAAAGAAAAAACAATAATAGCAATTTTCTATCATCCACTCAACTGAAATATTTTTAAAATATAATTGGATTGAAATACAAAAAAATAAAGTGCAAAAATCTATTAATCAAAAACAACACTTTGTTTAAGGAGAAGTAACATGCAGTGAAAACAAATATTACATTTTAACTTTTAAACTTGAACTGAGTAAAAACTCTAAATATGTGATTGCACAGTAATGTTCACTTGTTTGAGGTTGAGGGTGATACTTGGTGGTGTCCCATCTTTTCCACAAGTTCATCAATGTTCGGGGTAAGGCTCTGAGCTGAAGAAATCCTCAGAATTGAGTGGAGGTGTTCAGCAGTAAGTCGACTTCTGTGTGATGTTTTGTTCAGGTTCATCAAAGAAAACAGTTGTTCACACAGGTATGTGCTGCCAAACATAGACAACGTTTGAGCAGCCTGGATGCGCAGCTGGGGCATTGTGCCGGGGAGGAAACGGGCGAACTCCGCAGCACCCACTGCCGCATATTTTGCCCTCAGTGCATCATTGCATTGGAGGTCAATCAACTCCATTTGGAGGTTTGGTGGTGAGCTTTCCACGTCAACAGCAAATGGGTTACCGAGCAGTTCCAACCTGCTTTTTTGTGCTTCAAAGTCAGCAAATCGGCGTCGAAAGTCAGCGGCAAGCATACCTATTTTATCAGCCAACTGTGTGCTCGGGAACGCACTGGTAGAGAGCTTCTCTTTCATGGTCTGGCAGCTGGGAAAGTGGCTCAAATTTTCTTTCCGCATCTGCGTCTCCCACAGAGTCAGTTTGGTTTTAAATGCCTTCACTGTACTGTACATATCAGAGATGACACGATCCCGACCCTGCAGCTGCAAGTTTATTGCATTCAGATGACTCGTAATGTCACACAGAAAAGCCATTTCACACAGAAACATTTCGTCTCGGAGTTGTGTTGTGTCTTTCCCTTTGCTGTCCAAGAACAGACAAATCTCCTCACGAAGCTCGAAACATCTTTGAAGCACCTTTCCCTGGCTTAGCCATCGCACCTCTGTGTGATAAGGCAAATCACCATGCTCCGTTTCTAACTCCGTCAGAAATGCCTTGAACTGGCGGTGATTCAAACCTTTGGCTCTGATAAAGTTAACTGTGCGCGTGATGATGCTCATTACATGCTCCATTTTCAAGGCTTTACCGCACAACGCTTCCTGGTGTATGATACAATGATAAGCTGTCAGCTCACCTGTCGCGTTTTCCTCTTGCATCTTTTCCCGTATCTTCGCCACCAGTCCGCTCCTGTGTCCACACATCGCAGGTGCTCCGTCGGTTGTCAAACCCACGAGTTTTTCCCAAGGCAGCTCCATCTCATTTACACATCTTGACACCTCTTCATACAAATCATGCCCCGTAGTTGTGCCATGCATAGGACGTAAAGCCAAAAACTCCTCTGTCACGCTTAGGTTGGAGTCCACTCCGCGGATGAAAATTGACAACTGGGCAATGTCAGAAATGTCGGTGCTCTCATCCACAGCCAAGGAATATGCAATAAAATCTTTTCCCTTTTTCACAAGCTGCTCTTTTAGATTGATGGACAACTGGTCTACTCTCTCGGCAATGGTGTTTCTGCTCAGACTCACATTTAAAAAGAGTTGCCTTTTTTCTGGGCAAACTTCGTCACAAACTTTAATCATGCAGTTTTTGATGAAATCCCCCTCCGTAAATGGCCGGGCTGATTTAGCGATCTCTTCTGCCAAAATAAAACTGGCCTTGACAGCAGCCTGGCCTTGTGATTTGGCTTTTTTGAACAGAGCCTGTCGAGATTTGAGGCCTCGTTTTAATTCCTCTGCCTTTTGTAGCCTTTGTTCCATGTCCATATTCTTGTTTTTGTCCGCGTGTTTCGTTTCATAATGTCGTCTCAGATTATACTCTTTCAGTACCGCCACACTTTCTCCACACAGAAGACACACAGGTTTTCCAGCTACCTTCGTGAACATATACTCCGACTCCCACCTTGTTTGAAACCCCCGGTTCTCAGTATCCACCTTCCGTTTTGCCATTTTTGATGGGTATCTGAAAGTTAATTTTACTGTGATGCTGACGACTGCTGTGCCAATAAATATTGAAATGAAGCAGCCTACTGCTCGGTGCGTCACCTTTGCATTGTGGGAAATGTAGTATTGGTGCGTGTAAAAGATCTGCGGGCTGCCGGCTTGCTGCGGGCCGGTTCTAATAATAAATCAAGATCATCCCAGGGGCCGTAAAAAACCTTCTTGCGGGCCGGATGTGGCCCGCGGGCCTTGACTCTGACATATGTGGTCTAAAGGAATTCATCTAAACTATTCAAATGTCAGCCATCATGTTATAACCACCTCCTGGTTTATTTCAAGCTATTACTGTCTAAGAGGAAAAACTCATATAGAGTAATATGTGCGTGTGTGCGTAAGTACGTGCGTGTGTGTACAGTCGATTTTTGTGTAGAGAGAAGAAGTGTGGTGCATGAATGTGGCTGTATAAGAGCAGTATTAAAGGCGTGTTTAACGCTGTGCTGGTTTCCCTTGGCTCAGTGCATGTTGTTTCTGTGTGGGCCTGTGTGTGCGTGTGAACACTGTTCTTTAAATGCTGCTGTAATATTCACTGACATGCTAAAACACTGCTGCGCACCGGGTGGGTTCTCCCTGTCACATCGCCTCATCCTCCTCCATCTTCCCCCTTTCTCTCTCTCTTTCTTTCTCACCCTCCCCTCTCCTTCTCTTCTCCCTCTTTCTCAATCGGTCTCACAGACACTCCCCCCTCTCTTTCTTTCTTTCTCTTTCTTTCTTTCTTTCTTTCTTTCTTTCTCCACCCACTGTCTCTCTCTCACCCCCCTCTTCTCTCTTCCTGCCCTCTCTCTCAACCCCCCCCCCTTCTCTCTGCCTGCCCTCTCTCTCATCTATAATTGAGCATTCCCACAGTACCAACTTAATTTGCTGCCTGTGAATAATGAATGAGACACTTTTTACCCTCCGCTAGTTTGATAACTGATTAGTAGTTTATCTGTGTTATCTGTGACCAGGCCTCGCGGTGCGGATATCACCCAGGCCTCGCGGTGCGGACATCACCCAGGTTTGGGGGTGCGGGCATCACCCACCATGTGCCACCAAGGGAGGGAGACTACCAGGCAGATTACGTGGATGGAATCGCCTTGGGAAAAAACAAAACGGGCCAAAAACGCATGTCTCCCTCTTTAACAGCATTATTAGGAAGACGAGACAGATTTACAGTACTCACATAGAAGCCCATCATATTGCTACGTTATACTGTATGTTATATTGCTTTGATTAATATTTAGTTAGGAGGCAGGGCAGAGAGCAGACATTCACTGTACGGAGTTCGAGATGGTGCACTCTTTATGAAGAGTGCATCTGACAAGGGCAATGAATACGTTAGTGCAGGTGAACTCTATAACTTTACAGCAGTTTTAAACCCTAGTCACCTTATTACCTTTGGCCTACCTTAATGCTGTTATACAGTATGAACATTGCACACACACATATACACACACACACACACACTCATACACACTCAGTCATAGCACACTACTGTGGAATTCTATTGAGGCAAAAACAACAAAAACAACAAAACCTTTTAGGCTTTAACACCTCTGATCTGCTCAATGGACTTTCAAGCTGTGCTCTACACACACGTTTGCACACACACACACACACACACACACACACACACACACACACACACACACACACACACACACACACACACACACACACACACACACACACACACACACACACACACACACACACACACACACACACTCACTCACTCACTCACTCACTCTCGCACAGGCACCATGCTTATTAATAGCATGTTTCAGCTCCACAACGCCACGGAGAAGTGCAAGCGAGGCGGTTTAGAGCCGGGGGACCATAGATGACGTTACTCCTCTTGGGGTAAAGTTACGTAAAGTAACAGCTGATCACCGCCCCTTCATTCGCAGAAGGCAAGTTGACATAAAGTGTAGTCAACTTTGTTCTGAGGGAAGAAAGAATCTGATTGGTTTACGGCAGCACAAATTGGTTTCTAAAAGGTCAATGGGCGGTGTTTAACAGATAGGGGTGGCAGGTAGCCTAGTGGTTAGAGCGTTGGGCCAGTAACCGAAAGCAACATGCTTAACTAATCAGAGCAAGCTATTGAGCTCAGCATTTAGCAACCTCTTAGCTACTCATGATAAATAAATAAATAAATATAGTTAGCTAGCTAGCTAGGTGTAAAATATAAAACCAAGTGAGCTAACAGTTCGTTTATTGAAATGTTAAGTTGAATAAGCCAATTGAATGTAAAAAACAAAACAAACAGGGCTTGACAGTTATGCTGCCCCAGGGACCGCAACGTATATTTCTACACTGAACACAAATTTAAATGCAACATGCAACAATTTCAAAGATGTTACTGATTTGTAGTTCATAAAAGGAAATTAGTCCATTTAAATAAATTTGCTGGGCCATCTAATCTATGGATTTCACATGACTGGGAATACAGATATGCATCAGAAAACCAGTCAGTGTCTACTGTGACCACCAGTGCAGCGCGACACATTTCCTTCACATAAGGTTGATCAGGCTGTTGATTGTGGCCTGTGGAATGTTGTCCCACTCCTCTTCAATAGGTGTGCGAAGTGGCCAAATATTGGCTGGAACTGGAACATATTGTCATACATGTCGATCCAGAGCATCCCAAACATGCTCAATGGGTGACATGTCTGGTGAGTATGCAGGCCATGGAATAATTGGGACATTTTCAGCTTCCAGGAATTGTGTACAGATCATTGTGACATGGGGCAGTGCATTATCATCCTGAAACAGGAGGTGATAGCAATGGATGAATGGCATGACAATGGGCCTCAGGATCTCGTCACGGTATCTCTTCGCATTCAAATTGCTATCGATGAAATGCAATTGTGTTCGTTGTCCCCAGCTTACCTTGCCCTGAGATTGTCGACTTTATTGTCCAGGGACTGAACATTAGCAAGTAATATATCCGGAAATGGTAGATGGTGTGCAGTCCTCCTGAGTCGGACTAAATGTCCACTCCAAATAGCTCTTCTCTGCAGGTGTCTTGGAGCAGCCTCTTGGATAAGTTTTAATCACCTTGGGGGGTACGAACAAAGGATCCAATTCAGAAAAGTCGTATTCCTGGTTGAAATGCTGGTGAGTTACCACCGCTCTTATATCCAAAAGTCCTTCCCTGCTGTTTGCAATAATGCAAACAACAAAAAATACTGTAAAGTTGCTTAGGAGCCAGAAACATAGCGGTCATGTCTATCAGCACCATTTTTACTATGTTAGATGGGTCAAATTAATCATATCTGATATTGAATATCCCATTGAGCACGGTGAAGTTATTAATTGCACTTTGGATGGCATCACCACAATGATACTGGGGAGTTAAGGACTGGGGTGTTTTTCAGGATAAAAATGTACGTAATGGAACTAAGCACAGCCAAAATCATAGAGGAAAACCTGGTTCCGTCTGCTTCCAACTCACACTCTCAAACACGTAGATCCCCTGAATGCAGCTCACTTTCCAGCCCACTTTCCAGCTCACAGGCTCAAACACATAGATCCCCTGAACGCAGCTCACTCTCAGGATCCCAATCAACTGAATTCTGATCACCTGTTCACACACCTGTATGTCATTATCACACACTATTTAGTTCAGTTCTTTGCACGCCATCATTGTGAGGTGTTGCTTGGTTTGTAACACATGGCTAGTCGGAGTGATGGGTTTCCTGTAATGTCATCATACCGTGTATGATAGTTTTGGCCTGCCTCACTAATGATGCCTTTTGCCTATTCCCTGCCTGTACTTTAGCCTATTGGATTTCCTGTTATCAACCTATTGCCTGATCTCCCGGATGACGTTACTAGTCTTTTCCCTGCCTGTACTGTTGCCTTTTTGGACCCCCTGTGTATGACCTTCTGCCTGCCCCTGGACCCAGCTACCTGCTTCCTCCGGTGTATGACCTTCTGCCTGCCCCTGGACCCAGCTACCTGCCTCTTCCGGTGGGCCTTAACAAATTAACACCTGCTGCTCCCTGCGCTTGAAACCAGCTCTCTGTCTCCCATCGGGTTCATTACACCACCAGGCACTGGGAGATGAATTCACCTTTCAGCAGGACAATAACCTAAAACACAAGTCCAAATCTACACTGCAGTTGTTTACCAAGTATATAGTGAATGTTTTGGAGTGGCCGAGTTATTTAAAAAAAAAAAAAAATCTACTTATAAAATATATGGCAAGACTTAAAAATGGTTGTCGAGCAAATGATCAACAACCAATTTAACAGAGATTGAAGAATTTGGAAAAGAATAATGGGCAAATGTTGCACAAACCAGGTGTGGAAAGATCTAAGAGACTTACTCAGAAAGACTCACAGCTGTAATCACTGCCAAAGGTGCTTCTACAAGGTATTGACTCAGTGGTATGAATGCTTATGTAAATGAGACATTTCTGTATTTCATTTTCAATAAATCTGCAAAAATGTAAAAAATTGTAGCAAACACACACGCGGGCACACACACACACATGTAGGCAGACACATGCACACAGACGCAGACACACACACACACACACCAGCAAAATAGCCACCACTCCCCACCACACTTGTCTGACAGCCTGGCCATTAAGGCCCAATATGGTGAGTCACTGTATAATGACACAGCAGCTGATCATCTCACTGGCTGTTGATGGATTGCCTGTCATTCTGTTTGTTTGCCTTTGTGTGTGTGTGCGCTAGATTGTGAGCGTGCTTGTGAGAATGTGAGCGTGCTTGTGTGTTTGCGCTTGCTTCCATTGTTGCATGTGTACATGATTAGCGCAATTATGGTGGGGATGATGATGGTGGTTATTGTTATTGCTCCCAGAAATGCACCGATGACTGCTCAATTCTTCCTTTACATTTTTTGTCCAGGGTAATCTTAAAATATACATATAGTTACGGAACAATTTCTATTGAGTGGAGCCCTCACAACCGTTTTTCAGGGTAAAACCTAAGTTATGTTGAACATAATGTATCCCTGAAAACCATAAATATCCCCTTTCTGCTGAACCCACGGCGAGTGCACCTCCAGAGACCTAGAGACGCACCCGAATCAATCCAATACAGCATGTCTGACAATGTCAGCAAACATTCACACAAAAACATTTTCTCTCTCTCTCTCTCTCTCTCGCTCTCTCTTTGTGTGTATCTCTCTATCAAATCCATTCTACCTCTGTTTCCCTTTATCTCTTTCTCTCTCTCCCTCAAAAACACACACACACACACACACACACACACACACACACACACCAAACCACACACACACACTTTATTTCTGAATCTAATATCCAATGTCAAGTCTGAGTCTGAATAAGTCTAAAGCTGCGGGGGCAGAGAGAGAGAGAGATAGAGGTGGAGGGAGAGATGGAGGGAGGGTGAGAGAGAGAGAGAGAGAGAGAGGAATAATAGAGAACATGCCTGCTGCTGCTGTTGAGTTCAGCGGGTTTACTAGTGGAGAAGAGAGCAGTGAGTGGAGAGAGAGGATGAGAGAGATGGGCATCAGAACTGAAAACCCAGCGGGAAAGACTTGGTGCGTGACTTACACGCACACACACACACACACACACACACACACACACACACACACACACACACACACACACACACACAAATAAGTTCAGGAGTAAAAACGTGCTTAACAAGTGACATAATAAATTGCATGGACTCAATCTGTGTGCAATAATAGTGTATAATGTGATTTTTGAATTACTACCTCATCTCTGTAACACAAACATACAATTATCTGTAAGATCACTCAGAGCATTGAAATTTAAACAGATTGCAACCACAAAGACCAGGGAGGTTTTCCAAAGCCTCGCAAAGAAGGGAACCTATTGGTAGATGACAAAAAAGCAGACATTCAATATCCCTTTGAGCATGGTGACGTCACTACAAAGATACAGGAGTCCTTCCTAACTCAGTGGCCGGAGAGAAAGGAAACTTTAAAACAGTTACCGAGTTTAACATTTTAGGGATAGGGGGCAGCATTTTCACTTTGGATGAATTGCGTGCCCATAGTGAACTGCCTCCTACGCTGTCCCAGATGCTAATATATGCATATTATTGTTACTATTAGATAGCAAACACTCTGAAGTTTCTAAAACTACTTGAATTATGTCTGTGAGTATAACAGAACTCATATGGCAGGCAAACTTCCAAACAGGAAGTGGAAATTCTGGGGCTGGTTGATTTTCAACTCATCGCCTATTCACATCCCAGTAAGACATGGATCTGTTCGCACTTCCTATGCCTTCCACTAGATGTCAACAGTCAGTAGAACGTGGACTGAAGCCTCTAGTGTGATGTGGGACCGGATGGCAGCTATTTGAGTCAGTGGTCTGGCAGAATGCCAGATCCTGGTCAGGCGCATTTCTCACGATATCGCCATGCGTTCCATTACTCAGTAGACAAAAACGAATGCTCCGGTTGGAACGTTATTGGATATATATGATAATAACATCCTGAAGATTGATTCTCTACTTAGTTTGACCAGTTTATTCGACCTGGAATATAACTTTTTGAAGTTTTCGTCCGAGTTCGCCTGGACCGGTGCCAGCTTTTGGACATGTGAACTAAACGTGCTAGCAAAAGTAGCTAATTGGACACTAGTAATGGACATTATCGAACAAAACAACGATTTATTGCGGAACTAGGATTCCTGGCACTGCATTCTGATGAAAGATCATCAAAGGTAAGGGAGTATTTATGATGTAATTTCGTATTTCTGTTGACTCCAACATGGCGGAAAAATGTTGTGTATTTCTGAGCGCGTCTCAGATTATTTCATGGTATGCTTTAAAAAAAATCTGACACAGCGGTTGCATTAAGAACAAGTGTATCTTTAATTATATGTAAAACATGTATCTTTCATCAAAGTTTATGATGAGGAATTTCTGAACGTGGCGCCAATGTAAACCGACATTTGTGGATATAAATATGCATATTATCGAACAAAACATAAATGTATTGTGTAACATGATGTCCTATGAGTGTCATCTGATGAAGATTATCAAAGGTTAGTGATTAATTTTATCTCTATTTCTGCTTTTGTGACTCTATCTTTGGCTGGGAAAAATGGCTGTGTGTTTTATTTTTATTTTTGTGGTGATCTAACATAAATATATGTTGTGTTTTCGTTGTAAAACATTTAAAAAATCGGACATGAAGGGTAGATTAACAAGATGTTTATCTTTAATTTGCTGTATTGGACTTGTTAATGTATGGAAGTTAAATATTTCCCCAAAATATTTTTGAATTTCCCGCACTGCCTTTTCAGCAGAATGTTGGGGGGGGGGGGGGGGGGGGGGGGGCTGTGTTAATGGCTGTGATAGAAAACTGAGGAGGGATGAACAACATTGTAGTTACTCCACAATACTAACCTAAATAGCAGAGTGAAAAGAAGGAATATTTTTCAAAACATGCATCCTGTTTGCAATAAGTATAACATCTGAAGTATACAATTTGGCAAAAATATGTACTTTATGTCCTGTATTCAAAGTGTTATGTTTGGGGCAAATCCACCACAACACCTTATTGAGTACCACTCTTCATATTTTAATGCATGGTGGTGGCTGGATCATGTTATGGGTATACTTGACATCGGCAAGGGCTAGGGAGTTATTCAGGATAAAAATAAACAGAATAGCGCTGATCACAGACAAAATAATTTTCAATTAATGTCAATTAATTAACATGTCTAAAAACATGTTTCAACTTTGTGGTCATAAGAAATTGTGTGTAGTTGGGTGAGATTTTTTATTTATTTAATCACTTTTGTTTTCAGGCTGTAACACAACAACATGTGGAATAAGTCAAGGGGTATGAATACATTCTGAAGGTACTGTACATGCACGCACTCTTACACTGCACACATGCACCTACACTACTGGTCAAACGTTTTAGAACACCTACTCATTCAAGAGTTTTTATTTATTTTTACTATTTTCTACATTGTGGAATAATAGTGAAGGCATCAAACCTATGAAATAACACATAACACACTCTCAACGATCTTCGTCTAGAATGCTTTTCCAACCGCCTTAAAGGAGTTCCCACATATGCCAAGCATTTGTTGGCTGCTTTTCCTTCACTCTGCGGTCTGACTCATCCCAAACCATCTCAATTTGGCTGAGGTCGGGGGATTGTGGAGGCCAGGTAATCTGATGCAGCACTCCATCTCTCTCCTTCTTTGTAAAATAGCCCTTACACAGCCTGAAGGTGTGTTGGGTCATTATCCTGTTGAAAAACAAATGATAGTCCCACTAAGCCTAAACCAGATGGGATGGTGTATTGTTGCAGAATGATGTGGTAGCCAGGCTGGTTAAGTGTGCCTTGTATTCTAAATAAATCACAGACAGTGTCACCAGCAAAGCACCCCCACACCATCACACCTCCTCCTCCATGCTTCACAGTGGGAAATACACATGCAGAGATCATCTGTTCACCCACAATGCTTCTCACAAAGACATGGCAGTTGGAATCAAAAATCTCAATTTTGGACTCCAGACCAAAGGACACATTTCCACCGGTCTCATGTCCATTGCTCGTGTTTCTTCGCCCAAGCAAGTATCTTCTTCTTATTGGTGTCCTTTAGTAGTGGTTTCTTTGCAGCAATTTGAGCATGAAGGCCTGATTCACACAGTCTCCTCTGAACATCTCCAATCCAAAGTTAAATCTAGAATTGGCTTCCTATTTCGCAACAAAGCATCCTTCACTTATGCTGCCAAACATACCAATGTAAAACTGACCATCCTACAGATCCTCGACTTTGGCGATGTCATTTACAAAATAGCCTCCAATACCCTAGTCAATAAATTGGATGCAGTCTATCACAGTGCCATCCATTTTGTCACCAAAGCCCCATATACTACCCACCACTGCGACCTGTACGCTCTCGTTGGCTGGCCCTCGCTTCATACTCGTCGCCAAACCCACTGGCTCCAGGTCATCTACAAGTCCCTGCTAGATAATGTCCCCTCTTATCTCAGCTCGCTGGTCACCATAGTAGCCCCCACCTGAAGCACGCGCTTCAGCAGGTATATCTCTCTGGTCACCCCCAAAACCAATTCTTCCTTTGGCCGCCTCTCCTTCCAGTTCTCAGCTGCCAATGACTGGCACAAACTACAAAAATCTCTGAAACTGGAAACACTTATATCCCTCACTAGCTTTAAGCACCAGCTGTCAGAGCAGCTCACAGATTACTGAACCTGTACATAGCCCATCTATAATTTAGCACAAACAACTACCTCGCCCCCTACTGTATTTATTTATTTATTTTGCTCCTTTGCACCCCATTATTTCTATCTCTACCTTGCACATTCTTCCACTGCAAATCTACCATCCCAGTGTTTCACTTGCTATATTGTATTTACTTCACCACCATGGCCTTTTTTGCCTTTACCTCCCTTCTCTCACCTCATTTGCTCACATTGTATATAGACTTGTTTTTCTACTATATTATTGACTGTATGTTTGTTTTACTCCATGTGTAACTCTGTGTTGTTGCATGTGTCGAACTGCTTTGCTTTATCTTGGCCAGGTCGCAATTGTAAATGAGAACTTGTTCTCAACTTGCCTACCTGGTTAAATAAAGGTGAAATAAATAAATAAATAAAAACAGTTGATGTTGAGATGTGTCTGTTGCTTGAACTCTGTTGAGCATTTATTTGGGCTGCAACTTCTGAGGCTGGTAACTCTAATGAACTTGTCCTCTGCGGCAGAGGTAACTCTGGGTCATACATTCCTGTGGCAGTCCTCATGAGAGCCAGTTTCATCATAGCGCTTGATGGTTTTTCAAACTGCACTTGAAGACACATTCAAAGTTCTTGAAATTGTATGGATCAACTGACCTTCATGTCTTAAAGTAATGATGGATTGTCATTTCTATTTTCTTATTTGAGCTGTTCTTGCCATAATATGGACTTTTAACAAATAGGACTATCTTCTGTATACCACCCCTACCATGTTACAACACAACTGATTGGCTCAAACGCATTAAGAAGGAAAGAAATTCCACAAATTAACTTTTAACAAGGCACACCTGTTAACTGAAATGCATTCCAGGTGACTACCTCATGAAGCTGGTTGAGAGAATGCCAAGAGTGTGCAAAGCTGTCATCAAGGCAAAGGGTGGCCACTTGAAGAATCTCAAATAAAAAATACATTTTGATTTGTTTAACACTTTTTTTTACATGATTACATATGTGTTATTTCGTAGTTTTAATGTCTTCACTATTATTCTACAATGTAAAAAATTATGAAAAACCCTTGAATGAGTAAGTGTTCTAAAACTTTTGACCGGTGGTGTATGTAAATACATACAAACACATAAAGTACACAGACTGTACACACATGAACAAATACAGTGTGGCAATACTGTGTTCCAATTCTTCTTGTACTTTCTTAAGTAATGCAGACATGACACAACTTATTTTCTGACTGAAAGATCAGAGCACATTACAACATTTCCCTCTTTAATCATATACGATTCTTAGCAAAGAATAGTCACACAGAAATCTACAGTTCTACACAATAAGAATCATCCTATTGTTATGCCTTCCATTGACAATTTCAACATGTTTTTTGGCAAATATGTTCTCCTACTGCATTTATTCTACTACAATGGGTGCTTTGACTCCATACCACTACTGTTTATCACAATTGCCAAGGACTAATTTCACTCACTGCGCTCATTGTGAGTAAATGTGACTCAGAATGCCCTCTAATTTCACTGAATTAAACCCTCACACACATGGGATAGATATAGTGAGACAAAGAGAAAGTAGGGTAGGGTAAGAATGAGAGACAGAGACAGAGACAAACCTTGGCCGCTGTAAGTTGTGTGTGTTTGTGACTGATATCTTTCACAGAAGAATATGAAGGTCGTTCGACTCTGCCCTGTTCGACAGGCAGAGTCAAACTGATACTGTTAGTCAGCCGGCCTCAACAGCTTGCACTCTCTCAATGACTCACCAACCCTCATTTAGACACAGGACACTGCCCGCCTTGCCAAATATCACCATCCCCGTCACAACACCTAGTTAACAGAGACAACCTAACCAGGGCCCTTAAAAATAAAGCTTGTCAGAGTAGCAGAGCTGATTTAGGATCAGTTTGGCCTTTTAGGTCACATGGGCAGGTGTGACCTGATCCTAGATCAGCACTAGTACTCTGAGATGCATGATACATACTGCCCCAGATCTCATACGACCACAGTGCCTTAGATACATACCGCCACAATGCATTATGTCAACCCTACAGAGACATAACCCTACAGATATATATTAGAAAACACTGGAGACCTGAACACAGATCCATCACACCTAACACAGTGGTCTCACCAGATCTCACTAGCCACGACAGAGAAGATTGTGATCACACAGAAGCCCAGACGCTCACAGAAGTGCACAGACAGACACAAATCTGACTTGCTTTGGTTAATTTGATGGCAGACCAAGCTATGGTTTCCTTGGAGAAAGTGTCAAATGGATGTTCAACCAGTTTCACGTGACGTGACAGGCTTTACTTACTTACTTACTTACAAGTAGTCTTTAGCCAACATATAAAAGGACAAGGAATACCTCTCTCTGCATTTTTCTCTCTCACTTCTTTCTCACTCCCACAGTAGGGAAGGTGAGGAATGTGCAGTGTCTTTTCACCATTCAGCAAGCACAATCCTCTCGACCTTCCAGCAACACAACAGCTAATTATCACCTTCTACAGAGCTGTAAGAGCCCTCTATAGAAACAAAGACAGCTAGGGCTGCTCTCACCTCACAGTCCTCACAGACCTAGCAGACAGGAATGAACAGATGTCTGTTACCGTGGTAACATCAAGAAGCATTTATTTTTTATTTTTTTTAAAGAGAAAGAGAAGAAATATATATACAGTACCAGTCAAAAGTTTGGACACACCTACTCATTCAAAGGTTTTTCTTTATTTATACTTTTTCTACATTGTAGAATAACAGTGAAGACATCAAAACTATCAAATAACACAGGGAATCATGTAGTAACCAAAAAAGTGTTGAACAAATCTAAATATATTTTAGATTCTTCAAAGTAGCTACCCTTTGCCATGATGATAGCTTGCACACTCTTGCCATTCTCTAAACCAGCTCCATGAGGAATGGTTTTCCAACAGTCTTGAAGGAGTTCCCACATATGCTGAGCACTTGTTGGCTGCTTTTCCTTCACTCTGCGGTCCAACTCATCCCAGTTGAGGTCAGGTGATTGTGGAGGACAGGTCATCTGATGCAGCACTCCATCACTCTCCTTGGTCAAAAAGCCTTTACTACATGATTCCACATGTGTTGTTTCACAGTTTTGATGGCTTCACTATTATTCTACAATGTAGAAAATAGTCCAAATGACGATAATCTCTTGAGTGAATAGGTGTGTCCAGACTTTTGATTGGCACTGTATATTGACTCTCAAAAGTCATGCAATAAAACAGAACTTCTGCCGTACTTGAAAAACAGCTGTCAGCAGGCTTGTGTTGTCTGATGTATTTACTGAAGTCCACTGTATTTATGTAGTGGTAGGAAGCCTAGCGGTTAAGATCAATAAGCCAGCAATCCCCGCTGGTTCGAATCCCAGAGCCGACTAGGTGAAAAATCTGTTGATATGCCCTTGAGCAAGCCACTTAAGTCTAATTGCTCCTATAAGTTACTCTGGATAAGAGCGTCTGCTAAATGACTCAAATGTGTATGTTTACCACAACATGACTCACAAGCCACATCTGAGATTATGTTGCAGCACATTGAGACAACTCCACAGTTTCATACAGGAAGCCAGCACTGATAGAGCCCAACAAGCACACACACACAATAGTGTGTGGAGCATGCATTTTGATTCTGATCATGGTGCAGTAAAAAAAATAAAAATCCCCCCAAAATATTATTTAGAACCTTTTTCAAATTGTATCAATTTATTAACACTTACAAAGTAATACCGGTTGTTATTCTCAGGAATGTGTTTTTGTTTGTGAATATGCAGGCCTAGCTTGAGAATTATCAGCAGGTAGCAGGTAGCCTAGCGCTTAAGACATAACCAAAAGGTTGCTGGATCAAATTCCCGAATAAACTAGGTGAAAAATCTGCGATGTGCCCTTGAGCAAGGCACGTAACCCTAATTGCTCTTGTAAGTCGATCTGGATAAGAGCATCTGCTGAATGACTAAAATGTAAATGTGGAATTGTTTCTGATGTGTAATACAAAATGACCACCACTAGGTGCCAATATACACCAGCAAAAACAACCAAAAGCTAAGGCAATCTGTAAGGTTGTAAAGTGAGTACAAGGATTCCAATAGTGTCAATGTGACATTGTGGTTGCTGGTACAGTCTCTGTGTATCACAACTGCAAACTGACTGGTTCATTTCGGATGCCATTGTAATGTAAACCAGTTTAATTCAGTGTTGACCAATCTGTCATCTCCTTAGCTTGGTACAGTATTTCTGTAACTCTCCCTGTGACTCTTTCTAAGCTTGTAACGGCTCTAGTTAATCATGGTGTGGACCTGTCTTAGTATGACTCCCTCTGGTGATTTCTCAGTTCCACCAGCTTCATCTGTGGCTGTTGTAAATGAGATTATTACATCTGATTAAAAACACTCTTTCACCCCACTGTCTCCTGCAATTCATTTTGCCACTGTCATTTCCCCCTCGCTCCTGATTCTCTATCGCTTCATCTCTTCTTCCCCCATGTCAGTATCCCTGCCCCTCTTTTCACTCTCTTCCCCTACTGTCCTTGTCTTATCAGACATACAGTATGTTATCCCAGTAGAAGGTACTCTAGTCTGTTAGATGATGTGTGAGTAGGCAGCTGGGAGAATACCATCCCCAGAACAGACATCACAGTAAAGATGAGACTGTGTCATACATCATAGCCCTATTCCCCTGTATAATTAGGATTGTACACAGTGCGCTACACAGTGAGTGGAAGTTTTAAGTGTTGGCGGTTCGCTGTAGAGCTGCCTCGTAATTTCCAGCTGCACATGTGTGATGTAATTGGCTGTTAGTAGCCCCTTATTACAGAGAGGGGAGTGAGGCCCTGTCAGAACCCCTCAGGCTCAACTTATTATCAACTCCCCAAGTGACCGTGTGTGTGTGTGTGTGTGTTTGTGCAACTCTTTATTTCAATTGTCTAAGGTGCAGCAGTCAAACTCACAATTACCATACAATGGAGCAGGCCACTTACAGTAAGAAACATGCTGTTTTAAAGACATACGTTGGATATTATGCACAGCATTGGACCCTTACATCATGCCCACTTCTGCTTTGCGCTGAGCCAGGCTGCTCAAGATCCACTTCAAAATCTGACGTCTGTCCAGGTACCCAGGATGTTGGGAAATGCCTTCAAATCCGGCCACTAAATGCAACGGTGAGCGCTATTACCATCAAGTAGGCTTGGGTTTTGCTAGGGCGTTGTGGACAGTGGTGTCGAATGGGCGTAAGCCCCAAGCTCTGGCTCCCAGGGTCGCATGATCAATCCCAATAATAGTAGTGCTGTGATGATACCAATATCGCAATATTTTTTCCATGTCAAAAATGAAAACACGAAGCAGACCAAACTCTTTGGTCCTTTAAAAACCTTCTGCATGTAAAATATTGTGTGCTATAAGCTTGAAAAATAAATGTGACTGGGTGACAACAGAATGATGTTTGTTTCCAGCATGCGGGCCTTTTTTCTAATTGAGTGAGATCCTCTTTGTGTTTTGTTGCTAAATATACTGTAGGAAACAATGTCAGCCGCAAACTCCCAGTCCCTGGGAGTCCCTGTTCGCAAGAAAGGCTACAGGAATGATGTATATTTCTGGAGGAATGGGCGGTGTGCAGAGATGCTGAATGTATTGGGTTAGAAGGTCAGAGCTGGTGACCGCTGAGTTCTGCCCATCCAGTCCTGTCCTGTCATTCACTGCCAGAACAGGAAAAATAAGTCAAAGGACATGGACAGAGGTGTAAACCAAATATGAGGATAATATAAAGCACTTCTTGGTAGAAAGTGTCTTTTTGGTTTTAACAATAGGAAAGACATTTTTAGGTCCATTTCCAATTTTCATTCACTACCATATTTTCCTTATCTATACTTTGTTAGATACACAACCTTCCATATTTTTCCCCCCACAATTGTCTCTTAGAAACATACAGACTTTTTTTCACACACAAAATACTTATATTTTCACACACTAACCCTGGAACATTCCTCCATATTATGTAAAAAGCACGGCTCAACCTTATCCTATCACATGCTGTCGCCCCTGTGGGTGTCAACTTGGTACAAGCCACAATGCCTTAACCCACACTCTCTCCCTCTGTCACTAAGCTGCAGCTCTGCACCGCTCTGCACTACCCTGTGAGTGAGTGAGTTAGTGAGTGAGTGAGTGAGTGAGAGAGAGAGCTGCTGAAAGAAATATTCAAAAAAGAACACAGAGAAAGGGAACTTCAGAAGCAAAGGAGGTGAGAGAGTAGAAAAGAGATGATAAACAAGAGGAGAAAAAGAAGAAGCGATTTTCTGAGGCATATCTTACATTTTCTTGGTTTTAACCGTTCTCAAAGGATCCGGAGAGGAGATGGACAGGCTTCACACACCCGTGTCCTGTCCTGGAGCTTTGACAGGAATGGACACAGGCACACACACACACTCTCATACACACACTCTCGCACACACAAACACTCTCTCTCTCACATACACACACTAAACTCAGCAAAAAAAGAAACGCCCTCTCATTGTCAACTGTGTTTATTTTCAGCAAATTTAACATGTGTAAATACTTGTATGAACATAACAAGATTCAACAACTGAGACATAAACTGAACAAGTTCCACAGACATGTGACTAACAGAAATTGAATAATGTGTCCCTGAACAAATTGGGGTCAAAATCAAAAGTAACAGTCAGTATCTGATGTGGCCACCAGCTGCATTAAGTACTGCATTACATCTCCTCCTCATGGATTACACCAGATTTGCCAGTTCTTGCTGTGAGATGTTAACCCACTCTTCCACCAAGGCACCTGCAAGTTCCGGGACATTTCTGGGGGGAATGGCGCTAGCCCTCACCCTCTGATCCAACAGGTCCCAGACGTGCTCAATGGGATTGAGATCCGGGATCTTCACTGGCCATGGTAGAACACTGACATTCCTGTGTTGCAGGAAATCATGCACAGAACGAGCAGTGTGGCTGGTGGCATTGTCATGCTGGAGGGTCATGTCAGGATGAGCCTGCAGGAAGGGTACCACATGAGGGAGGAGGATGTCTTCCCTATAACGTACAGTGTTACAGATTGCCTGCAATGACAATAAGCTCAGTCCGATGATGCTGCGACACATCGCCCCAGACCATGACGGACCCTCCACCTCGATCCCACTCCAGAGTACAGGCCTTAACATTAAAATACTCAATTACTTATATCTGATTACTTCCTTAGAACATATGCAAAAGTAATTGAGATATTTGAAATGGTATTTGAACACAGGTCTGGTAACCTACATACATAGAAAGGGGTTAACACTGTTACACAATTCTCTCACCAAGCCGGGAAGGACTGCCTAACAAACTCAGGTTAGACACTGTAGCGCGTGCAGTTGAAGTCGGAAGTTTACATACACCTTAGACAAATATATTTAATCTCAGTTTTTCATAATTCCTGACATTTAATCCTAGTAAAGACTCCCTGTTGTAGGTCAGTTAGGATCACCACTTAATGTTAAGAATGTGAAATGCCAGAATAATAGTAGAGAGAATGATTTATTTCAGCTTTTATTTCTTTCATCACATTCCCAGTGAGTCAGAAGTTTACATACACTCAATTAGTATTTGGTAGCATTGCCTTGAAATTGTTTAACCTGGGTCAAACATTTCGGGTAGCCTTCCACAAGCTTCACAGAATAAGTTGGCCCATTCCTCCTGACAGAACTGTTGGAGTCAGATTGCCCGCACACGCCTTTTCGGTTCTGCCCACAAATTCTCTATGGGATTGAGGTCAGGGCTTTATGATGGCCACTCCAATACCTTGACTTTGTTGTCCTTAAGCCATTTTGCAACAACTTTGGAAGTATGCTTGGGGTCATTGTCCATTTGGATGACCCATTTGCCACCAAGCTTTAACTTCCTGACTAATGTCTTGAGATGTTGCTTCAATATATCCACATAATTTTCCTGCCTCATGATGCCATGTATTTTGTGAAGTGCACCAGCTTGCAGCAAAGCACCCTCACAACATGATGCTGCCACCCCCATGCTACACGGTTGGGATGGTGTTCTTCGGCTTGCAAGCCGCCCCTTTTTCCTCCAAACATAACAATGGTCATTATGGCCAAACAGTTCTATTTTTGTTTCATCAGACCAGAGGACATTTCTCCAAAAAGTACGATCTTTGTCCCCATGTGAAGTTGTTGAGCGGCCTTTCAGGTTATGTCTGTCACGGCTGTTGAAAGGAGAGGACCAAGGTGCAGCGTGATGAGCATACATTTTTGTTTATTAATCAAAATGACACCGAACAAAACAAATAAAACCACAAAAACAAACCGTGAAGCACAAAGGCTATGTGCCCTAAACAAAGTCAACTTCCCACAAACACAGGTGGGAAAAAGGGCAGTCTAAGTCTGGTTCTCTATCAGAGACAACGATAGACAGCTGTCCCTGATTGAGAACCCTCTCCGGCCAAAACATAAACCTACCCAACTCACGCCCTGACCAAACCAAAATAGAGATATAAAAAGGATCTCTAAGTTCAGGGCGTGACAATGTCGATATAGGACTCGTTTTACCGTGGATATCGATTATTATCAGCATCTTTTCAAGGTCTGTTGTTCTGGAATTGATGTGCACTTTTCGCAAAAAAGTAAGTTCATCTCTAGGAGAGACAGAATGTCTCCTTCCTGAGCGGAATGACGGCTGCGTGGCCCCATGGTGTTTATACTTGCATACTATTGTTTGTACAGATGAACGTGGTACCTTAAGACGCTTGGAAATTGCTCCCAAGAATGAACTTGACTTGTGGATGTCTACAATGACGTCCAGCAAAGAGGCACTGAGTTTAAAGTTAGGCCTTGAAATACATCCACAGGTACACCTCCAATTGACTCAAATGAGGTCAATTAGCCTATCAGAAGCTTCTAAAGCCATAACATAATTTTCTGGAATTTTCCAAGCTGTTTAAAGTCACATTCAACTTTGTGTATGTAAACTTATGACCCACTGGAATTGTGATACAGTGAATTATAAGTGAAATAATATGTCTGTAAAACAATTGTTGGAAAAATGACTTGTGTCATGCACAAAGTAGATGTCCAAACCTACTTGCCAAAGCTATAGTTCGTTAACAATACATTTGTGGAGTGGTTGAAAAACAGGTTTTAATAACTCCAACCTAAGTGTATGCAAACTTCCGATTTCATCTGTAGCTACCTCCATGTAAACTATAGAAAAATATGTCTGGTTTAGCCACAGTATTTGCATGCTAACAGTAATCTGGGAGGTGTCAAGTGGAGACAAATTGGTTAAACAAGCTAAGTCCTCTAAAAGAGTACTGTTTTTTTTGCGTCATGAAGACAATATGCTACTGTTAGCTAGCAAAATTCCTAAGATGTGTTTTTAATGTGTTTGTGTGTAGGGTGGGGGATGGGGGGGGATAACTGGAGCTAACTCCAGACCATTTAATCTCTGGAGTTTTACTATCTCTATGCTAAGTGTCTGTGAAGTCTATGGAGACAGAGTTAGAGTCATGCTCTAAATTGAATTAAATGGACAGCCGTGTGAAGGGCTGAAGCCTCCAACATGCATTTACCCCTCACTGAAGTGCTTTAACAGCTCTGGGAATACAGGACTACAGGATAGACCAACGGTTTGCGAGTTGACCTCCCTCTTCAGGTCCAGGGAGAATAGAGTCAGGCACAGGAATCTGTTTTCAATAACTTCTCCTTGGAGAAATGGAGGGATGAGAAAGATTGACATATGGTGCATTCGGAAAGTATTCAGACCCCTTGACTTTTTCCACATTTTGTTACGTTACATCCTTATTCTAAAAAGGTAATAAAAAAAATACAAAAATCCTCATCAATATTAAACACAATACCCCATAATGACAAAGTAAAAACAGGTATTTTAACATTTTTGCAAATTTTGAAAAAAACAACCTGAAATTTAACATTTACATAAGTGTTCAGACCCTTTCCTCAGTACTTTGTTGAAACACCTTTGGCAGCGATTACAGCCTCGAATCTTCTTGGGTATGATGCTACAAGCTTGGCACAGATGTATTTGGAGAGTTTTTCCCAATCTTCTCTGCAGATCCTTTCAAGCTCTGTCAGGTTGGATGGGGAGCGTCACTGCAAAACTATTTTCAGGTCTCTCCAGAGATGTTCGATCAGGTTCATGTCCGGGTTCTGGCTGGGAAACTGAAGAACATTCAGAGGCTTGTCCTGAAGCCACTCCTGCATTGTCTTGGCTGTGTGCTTAGGGTTGTTGTCCTGTTAGAAGCTGAACCTTCACCCCAGTCTGAGGTATTGAGCACTCAGGAGCCGGTTTTCATCATGGATCTCTCTGTACATTGTTACGTTCATCTTTCCCTTAATCCCGACTAGTCTCCCCGTCCCTGGAGCTGAAAAACATCCCCACAGCATAATGCTTCCACCACCATGCTTCACCATAGAGATGGTGCCAGGTTTCCTCCTGTCGTGACGCTTGGCATTCAGGACAAATAGTTAATTCTTTGTTTCATCAGACAAGAGAATCTTATTTCTCATGGTCTGAGAGTCCTTTAGATGCTTTTTGGCAAACTCCAAGCGAGCTATCATGTGCCTTTTACTGAGGACTGGCTTCCATCTGGCCACTCTACCATAATGGCCTGATTGGTAGAGTGCTGCAGAGATGGTTGTCCTTCTGCAAGGTTCTCAGATGAACTCTGGAGCTCAGTCAGCGTGACCATCTGGTTCTTGGTCACCTCCCTGATTGCTCAGTTTGGCCAGGTGGCCAGCTCTAGGAAAAGTCTTGGTGGTTCCAAACTTCTTCCATTTAAGAATGACGGAGGCCACTGTGTTCTTGGGAACTTCAATGTTATATGCTTTTTATTTTATTGTTACCCTTCTGTAGATGTGCCTCAACACAAACTCTAAGGACAACTCCTTCGACCTCATGTCTTGGTTTTTGCTCTGAGATGCATTGTTAACTGTGGGATCTCATATAGACAGGGGTGTGCCTTCCCAAATCATGCCCAATCAATTGAATTTACCACAGGTAGGTGGACTCCAATCAAGTTGTAGAAACATCTCAAAGATGATCAATGGAAACGGGATGCACCCGAGCTCAATTTTAAATAAGGTATTTCTGTTTACATTTTTATACATTTGTAAACATTTCCAGAAACCTATTTTCACTTTGTCATTACGGGGTATTGTGTGTAGATTGATGAGTGGAATTAAAAAAAATACATTTTAGAATAAGGCTGGAACGTAACAAAACGTGGAAAAAGTGAAGTGGCCTGTATTCTTTCCGAATGCACTGTAGATGGACAGAGAGTTGGCTAGACGGAGGATGAATGACCGATCTCGTACAGTACCCTATGACCACTAAGATATGCCTAAAGGTAGTCTTCATAGCCTCATGATATACTGTATATACAAGTATGTCTCACATAACAACTTGTGGCGGGAGGTTGGTGTATTTAAAGTGCCCTAATGGTGATGGTGGTTGGGGCAAGGGCAATAGCAGCACTGACCATTATCACTCTACTCCCCTGTGTGAGTGTTGTACTAATGATCTATTTTTCACTGACCCTATGCACACTCATTAGACTATATATACACACTCACAAACACTACATTGACCCTCCCACACAAAACCCACACACATTCACTACATACACACATGCACACATAACACACACACGCATACCGACACAACACAAACACACACACATTACACACACACACACACACACACACACACACACACACACACACACACACACACACACACACACACACAAACACTTTAACAGTCATCATTTTCTGCTCCTACTATCAGTTTTTTTTTATTTGACTCTTATTATTATCTATCCTGATGCCTAATCACTTTATTCTGCCTTCATGTACATACAGTATCTACCTCTAATCCCTTGTAACTCTGCACATTATTATATTCCTATTGTGTTACTATTTCATTTTTGATTTGCATTATCATTTTCAAGCTCTGCATCATTGGGAAGGGCTCGTAAGCCAGTATTTTATGGTCAAGTCTACATCAGTTGATTTGATTCAAATGTGTGAAGGAGTAGGTAGCAGGCTGTTGTGGTGCTGCAGTGAGCTCACACTAATACATGATTTATCACTTGCCAGACTGCTGTGACTGAGGGGAGAGGGAGAGAGAGGGATTGGGTCTGTAAATAATGGCAGAAATATGTAGAGATGGTCCAGCTAGAGACCGTAAAGAGGGTGGGGGAGACTATCGCTGCATCCTCAGGGGAAGAGGAGTGGGTGTGAGCCGGCCATCAACTATCAGAGTGATAGAGAATCTCTACACTCTCTATTTCTCTCACTCTCAAACAAACACACACGCATGGACAAACACAAACACACACACACAGAGACACACACATATACATGCAAAAAGGATGACGAAGGATTCATTTTTCAAACAAGGGAAGCCAAATAAAAGACCATGTGTACTGCTTGGCCCTCACGAGATATGGTCAGAGAGACAAGCCCATTGAGCAGGGGAAGCCTAAAGGTAGGCAGTTTAGAGCCAGAGTTAGAGTGGAGAGGAGGCAGACAGGTATGACCACAAATGGATAACCATGGGGATGAGGGGTAATCATGTGGTCAGTCTCCCCTATTGGCCCTGGGCCTTTTAACCTGTACTCCCTCCCTCATCCCCCTCTCCTCTATCTCCTCCTCCTCTCTCCTCTACATGCTGGGGGAAATTAATGGAGAGACTGATCTGCTACCCAGAGAGAAAGAGGCAGAAAGCTGATATACAAAGGGGATGGAGAGAAAAAGCTAACGGGATAGAGAGAAATGACATCAGTCAAAAAGAGAGGGAGGAAACATTTTGAGATTTGGATGCAGCTCTATGGGAAAACAATTTGTTTCATGGCCTGCAGAGTTTTGTGCAGCAATCAAAGTGTTTCATTGTGCAGAGCACTTAACCTGCAAGATTCATAAATCCAAACACTCACCTCCTGGTTTTCTATTGCATTCTATTCAGTTCTAGTTGGTTCTATTCGGTTTTAGTTTTTTTCTCAGATAAATACTGTAGATTCTCTTCTGTGCTGAAATAATGACAAATATGTTCCACTGTAAAACTGTAAGTACAACTAATTACTGACTTTCTAGCATTCTTTTGGTTGACCTCAATATACTCAACGGCATTAAAATACATGAGATCATATGTTCGCCTGAGTGCTATTGGGTTAAGCACTAAAACACAGCTCACAAAGCCTTACAACGAATCGGTCAAATTACTAAAACATCAGGCATAATGCACAATAAGGCACAGACGCTTGGGTTGAGTAAAGTCCCTTTTCTTTAACTGACATGCACATACACACACACACACACACACACACACACACACACACACACACACAAATAAATAAACAAGCTAAAACCTAGCGCAGAAGGATTGTCTGTGTGCTATGTAAGGGACTAAGGGCTTTAAGGTAATGATGGACCAGTATTGGGTGAGACAGGAAGGAGAGGATTGGAGGTGGCAGAGGTCTTGTGTTGGATCAAAAGTGTTGGAGAATGACTAACTAATGTTAGCTCTGCGGATGGCTAAAGTTCGACTAATGGCCTACTACTATGGGCCCAGTTTCCCAAAATAATCTTAAAGCTAAGATAGAACCTTCATGGGAACATCGTTAAATAGTCATTTAATAGCGATTACCAACTGCCTCAGACCATTTTTAGAACAGCTAAGGGTGTGGTTAGATGCTTTTTTTGTCCTTTCCCGTCACTTCATGCATTGAAAATCTCTACGAAACACACAATCAATATGTTTATCCGTCTCAGATAACTTCAGAGCAAAGTTAAATACAAATGCAAGGTTGTTACAATCCAGCGACGGATACAAATACGCTTCAAATATAAACAGAGATTATTGCATTAATATACAGTGCCTTGCGAAAGTATTCGGCCCCCTTGAACTTTGCGACCTTTTGCCACATTTCAGGCTTCAAACATAAAGATATAAAACTGTATTTTTTTGTGAAGAATCAACAACAAGTGGGACACAATCATGAAGTGGAACGACATTTATTGGATATTTCAAACTTTTTTAACAAATCAAAAACTGAAAAATTGGGCGTGCAAAATTATTCAGCCCCCTTAAGTTAATACTTTGTAGCGCCACCTTTTGCTGCGATTACAGCTGTAAGTCGCTTGGGGTATGTCTCTATCCGTTTTGCACATCGAGAGACTGAAATTTTTTCCCATTCCTCCTTGCAAAACAGCTCGAGCTCAGTGAGGTTGGATGGAGAGCATTTGTGAACAGCAGTTTTCAGTTCTTTCCACAGATTCTCGATTGGATTCAGGTCTGGACTTTGACTTGGCCATTCTAACACCTGGATATGTTTATTTTTGAACCATTCCATTGTAGATTTTGCTTTATGTTTTGGATCATTGTCTTGTTGGAAGACAAATCTCCGTCCCAGTCTCAGGTCTTTTGCAGACTCCATCAGGTTTTCTTCCAGAATGGTCCTGTATTTGGCTCCATCCATCTTCCCATCAATTTTAACCATCTTCCCTGTCCCTGCTGAAGAAAAGCAGGCCCAAACCATGATGCTGCCACCACCATGTTTGACAGTGGGGATGGTGTGTTCAGCTGTGTTGCTTTTACGCAAACATAACGTTTTGCATTGTTGCCAAAAAGTTCAATTTTGGTTTCATCTGACCAGAGCACCTTCTTCCACATGTTTGGTGTGTCTCCCAGGTGGCTTGTGGCAAACTTTAAACAACACTTTTTATAGATATCTTTAAGAAATGGCTTTCTTCTTGCCACTCTTCCATAAAGGCCAGATTTGTGCAATATACAACTGATTGTTGTCCTATGGACAGAGTCTCCCACCTCAGCTGTAGATCTCTGCAGTTCATCCAGAGTGATCATGGGCCTCTTGGCTGCATCTCTGATCAGTCTTCTCCTTGTATGAGCTGAAAGTTTAGAGGGACGGCCAGGTCTTGGTAGATTTGCAGTGGTCTGATACTCCTTCCATTTCAATATTATCGCCTGCACAGTGCTCCTTGGGATGTTTAAAGCTTGGGAAATATTTTTGTATCCAAATCCGGCTTTAAACTTCTTCACAACAGTATCTCGGACTTGCCTGGTGTGTTCCTTGTTCTTCATGATGCTCTCTGCTCTTTTAACGGACCTCTGAGACTATCACAGTGCAGGTGCATTTATACGGAGACTTGATTACACACAGGTGGATTGTATTTATCATCATTAGTCATTTAGGTCAACATTGGATCATTCAGAGATCCTCACTGAACTTCTGGAGAGAGTTTGCTGCACTGAAAGTAAAGGGGCTGAATCATTTTGCACGCCCAATTTTTCAGTTTTTGATTTGTTAAAAAAGTTTGAAATATCCAATAAATGTCGTTCCACTTCATGATTGTGTCCCACTTGTTGTTGATTCTTCACAAAAAAAATACAGTATTATATCTCTATGTTTGAAGCCTGAAATGTGGCAAAAGGTCGCAAAGTTCAAGGGGGCCGAATACTTTCGCAAGGCACTGTATGTCAAAACCATCAATTATTAATTATTACCTCATCAGTCTCATTCTGAACGTAGCACAATTCGTGGATATCTGCACAAACACTAACCTAAGTGATGAATCAGTGATACACAAATTGGCTTAATTATTTATTTACTAACTAAATCATCACACAGAATATGTAAACACACACAACCTCTGTTATTGATTACATACATAATACAGTGAAAATAGGTCCTAGTGGACTAACAAAAGCATGACCGTTTGGTCACACAATGGAAGGGAGGGGTATGTAATGAGAGGGGAGACAAAGTGAGTCAACTTATCGTACATATATTTGGAAGCTACACTCATGGAAATATGAATAATCTGCACATGATCGACCACTCTTTCGGAAAATAAATGCAATGCACACTACCATTCAAAAGTTTGGGGTCACTTAGAAATGTCCTTGTTTTTGAAAGAAAAGCAAATTGTTTGTCCATTAAAATAGCATCAAATTGATCAGAAATACAGTTGTAAAGTATTTCAGTTGTAGACATTGTTAATGTTGTAAATGACTATTGTAGCTGGAAACTGCTGATTTTAAATGGAATACTTCTACACCTGCATTGCTTGCTGTTTGGGGTTTTAGGCTGGGTTTCTGTACAGCACTTTGAGATATCAGCTGATGTACGAAGGGCTATATAAATAAATTTGATTTGAATACATAGGCCCATTATCAATAACCATCACGCCTGTGTTCCAATTGCACATTGTGTTAGCTAATCCAAGTTTATTAGAAAACCCTTTTGCAATTATGTTAGCACAGCTGAAAACTGTTGTTCTGATTAAAGAAGAAATACAACTGACCTTCTTTAGACTAGTTGAGTCCACCAGCATTTGTGGGTTTGATTACAGGCTCAAAATGGCCAGAAACAAATACATCTTAGTGGCGCAGTGGTCTAATACACTGCATCTCAGTTTAAGATGTGTCACTACAGTCCCTGGTTCAAAGCCAGGCTATATCACATCTGGCTGTGATTGGGTGTTGCAAAATTGGCCCAGCGTCATCCGGGGTAGGCCGTCATTGTAATAAAGAATTTGTTCTTAACTCACATGCCTCGTTAAATATTTTGTACATTTTTTAAATCCCACCAGGACTTAATGTATAACCAAAATCAAATCAAATCAAATGTATTTAAATAGCCCTTCGTACATCAGCTGATATCTCAAAGTGCTGTACAGAAACCCAGCCTAAAACCCCAAACAGCAAGAAATGCAGGTGTAGAAGCACGGTGGCTAGGAAAAACTCCCTAGAAAGGCCAAAACCTAGGAATAAACCTAGAGAGGAACCAGGCTATGAGGGGTGGCCAGTCCTCTTCTGGCTGTGCCGGGTGGAGATTATAACAGAACATGGCCAAGATGTTCAAATGTTCATAAATGACCAGCATGGTCCAATAATAATAAGGCAGAACAGTTGAAACTGGAGCAGCAGCACGGCCAGGTGGACTGGGGACAGCAAGGAGTCATCATGTCAGGTAGTCCTGAGGCATGGTCCTAGGGCTCAGGTCCTCCGAGAGAGAAAGAAAGAGAGAAAGAGAGAATTAGAGAGAGCACACTTAAATTCACACAGGACACCGAATAGGACAGGAGAAGTACTCCAAATATAACAAACTGACCCTAGCCCCCCGACACATAAACTACTGCAGCATAAATACTGGAGGCTGAGACAGGAGGGGTCAGGGGCCATTGTGGCCCCATCCGAGGACACCCCCGGACAGGGCCAAACAGGAAGGATATAACCCCACCCACTTTGCCAAAGCACAGCTCCCACACCACTAGAGGGATATCTTCAACCACCAACTTACCATCCTGAGACAAGGCTGAGTATAGCCCACAAAGATCTCCGCCACGGCACAACCCAAGGGGGGGGGCGCCAACCCAGACAGGATGACCACATCAGTGACTCAACCCACTCAGGTGACGCACCCCTCCTAGGGACGGTATGAGAGAGCCCCAGTAAGCCAGTGACTCAGCCCCTGTAATAGGGTTAGAGGCAGAGAATCCCAGTGCAAAGAGGGGTACCGGCCAGGCAGAGACAGCAAGGGCGGTTCGTTGCTCCAGAGCCTTTCCGTTCACCTTCCCACTCCTGGGCCAGACAACACTCAATCATATGACCCACTGAAGAGATGAGTTCAGTAAAAGACTTAAAGGTTGAGACCGAGTTTGTGTCTCTGACATGGGTAGGCAGACCGTTCCATAAGAATGGAGCTCTATAGGAGAAAGCCCTGCCTCCAGCTGTTTGCTTAGATATTCTAGGGACAATTAAGAGGCCTGCGTCTTGTGACCGTAGCGTACGTGTAGGTATGTACGGCAGGACCAAATCAGAGAGATAGGTAGGAGCAAGCCCATGTAATGCTTTGTAGGTTAGCAGTAAACCTTGAAATCAGCCCTTGCTCTGACAGGAAGCCAGTGTAGGGAGGCTAGCACTGGAGTAATATGATCAAATTTTTTGGTTCTAGTCAGGATTCTAGCAGCCGTATTTAGCACTAACTGAAGTTTATTTAGTGCTTTATCCGGGTAGCCGGAAAGTAGAGCACTGCAGTAGTCTAACCTAGAAGTGACAAAAGCATGGATACATTTTTCTGCATCAGTTTTGGACAGAAAGTTTCTGATTTTTGCAATGTTATGTAGATGGAAAAAAGCTGTTCTTGAAATGGTCTTGATATGTTCTTCAAAAGAGAGATCAGGGTCCAGAGTAACGCCGAGGTCCTTCACAGTTTTATTTGAGACGAAGAAGATCTCTTTGTTTCTTTGGACCTAGAACAAGCATCTCTGTTTTGTCCGAATTTAAAAGTAGAAAGTTTGCAGCCATCCACTTCCTTATGTCTGAAACACATGCTTCTAGCGAGGGCAATTTTGGGGCTTCACCATGTTTCATTGAAATGTACAGCTGTGTGTCATCCGCATAGCAGTGAAAGTTAACATTATGTTTTCGAATGACATCCCCAAGAGGTAAAATATATAGTGAAAACAATAGTGGTCCTAAAACGGAACCTTGAGGATCACCGAAATTTACAGTTGATTTGTCAGAGGACATACCATTCACAGAGACAAACTGATATCTTTCCGACAGATAAGATCTAAACCAGCCCAGAACTTGTCCGTGTAGACCAATTTGGGTTTCCAATCTCTCCAAAAGAATGTGGTGATCGATGGTATCAAAAGCAGCACTACGGTCTAGGAGCACGAGGACAGATGCAGAGCCTCGGTCTGATGCCATTAAAAGGTAATTTACCACCTTCACAAGTGCAGTCTCAGTGCTATGATGGGGTCTAAAACCAGACTGAAGCATTTCGTATACATTGTTTGTCTTCAGGAAGGCAGTGAGTTGCTGCGCAACAGCATTTTCTAAAATTTTTGAGAGGAATGGAAGATTCGATATAGGCCGATAGTTTTTTATATTATCTGGGTCAAGGTTTGGCTTTTTCAAGAGAGGCTTTATTACTGCCACTTTTAGTGAGTTTGGTACACATCCGGTGGATAGAGAGCCATTTATTATTTTCAACATAGGAGGGCCAAGCACAGGAAACAGCTCTTTCAGTAGTTTAGTTGAAACAGGTTCCAGTATGCAGCTTGAAGGTTTAGAGGCCATGATTATTTTCATCATTGTGTCAAGAGATATAGTACTAAAACACTTGAGCGTCTCTCTTGATCCTAGGTCCTGGCAGAGTTGTGCAGACTCAGGACAACTGAGCTTTGAAGGAATACGCAGATTTAAAGAGGAGTCCGTAATTTGCTTTCTAATAATCATGATCTTTTCCTCAAAGAAGTTAATGAATTTATCACTGCTAAAGTGAAAGCCATCCTCTCTTGGGGAATGCTGCTTTTTAGTTAGCATTGCGACAATATCAAAAAGGAATTTCGGATTGTTCTTATTTTCCTCAATTAAGTTAGAAAAATAGGATGATCGAGCAGCAGTAAGGGCTCTTCGGTACTGCACGGTACTGTCTTTCCAAGCTAGTCGGAAGACTTCCAGTTTGGTGTGGCACCATTTCCGTTCCAATTTTCTGGAAGCTTGCTTCAGAGCTTGGGTATTTTCTGTGTACCAGGGAGCTAGTTTCTTATGAGAAATGATTTTAGTTTTTAGGGGTGCAACTGCATCTAGGGTATTGCGCAAGGTTAAATTGAGTTCCTCAGTTAGGTGGTTAACTGATTTTTGTCCTCTGGCGTCCTTGGGTAGACAGAGGGAATCTGGAAGGACATCAAGGAATCTTTGTGTTGTCTGTGAATTTATAGCACGACTTTTGATGTTCCTTGGTTGGGGTCTGAGCAGATTATTTGTTGAAATTGCAAACGTAATAAATTGGTGGTCCAATAGTCCAGGATTATGAGGAAAAACATTAAGATCCACAACATTTATTCCATGGGACAAAACTAGGTCCAGAGTATGACTGTGACAGTGAGTGGGTCCAGAGACATGTTGGACAAAACCCACTGAGTCGATGATGGCTCCGAAAGCCTTTTGGAGTGGGTCTGTGGACTTTTCCATGTGAATATTAGTCACCAAATATTAGAATATTATCAACTATGACTACAAGGTCCGATAGGAATTCAGGGAACTCAATGAGGAACGCTGTAAATGGCCCAGGAGGCCTGCTATATAAAGTGATTGAGTAGGCTGCATAGATTTCATGACTAGAAGCTCAAAAGACGAAAACTGCATTTTTTTTTTTGTAAATTGAAATTTGCTATCGTAAATGTTAGCAACATCTCCGCCTTTGCGGGATGCACGGGGGATATGGTCACTAGTGTAGCCAGAAGGTGAGGCCTCATTTAACACAGTAAATTCATCAGGCTTAAGCCATGTTTCAGTCAGGCCAATCACATCAAGATTATGATCAGTGATTAGTTCATTGACTATAATTGCCTTTGAAGTAAGGGATCTAACATTAAGTAGCCCTATTTTGAGATGTGAGGTATCATGATCTCCTACAATAATGACAGGAATGGAGGCGGTCTTTATCCTAGTGAGATTGCTAAGACGACTACCGCCATGTTTAGTTTTGCCCAACCTAGGTCGAGGCACAGACACGCTCTCAATGGTGATAGCTGAGCTGACTACACTGACTGTGCTAGTGGCAGACTCCACTATGCTGGCAGGCTGGCTAACAGCCTGCTGCCTGGCCTGCACCCTATTTCATTGTGTAGCTAGAGGAGTTAGAGCCCTGTCTATGTTGGTAGATAAGATGAGAGCACCCCTCCAGCTAGGATGGAGTCCGTCACTCCTCAGCAGGTCAGGCTTGGTCCTGTTTGTGGGTGAGCCCAAAAAGAGGGCCAATTATCTAAAAATTCTATCTTTTGGGAGGGGCAGAAAACAGTTTTCAACCAGCGATTGAGTTGTGAGACTCTGCTGTAGAGCTCATCACTCCCCCTAACTGGGAGGGGGCCATAGACAATTACTCGATGCCGACACATCTTTCTAGCTGATTTACACACAGAAGCTATGTTGCGCTTGGTGATCTCTGACTGTTTCATCCTAACATCGTTGGTGCCGACGTGTATAACAATATCTCTATACTCTCTACTCACCAGTTTTAGCTTTAGCCAGCACCATCTTCAGATTAGCCTTAACGTCGGTAGCCCTGCCCCCTGGTAAACAGTGTATGATCGCTGGATGATTCGTTTTAAGTCTAATACTGCGGGTAATGGAGTCGCCAATGACTAGAGTTTTCAATTTGTCAGAGCTAATGGTGGGAAGCTTCGGTGTCTCAGACCCCATAACGGGAGGAGTAGAAACAAGAGAAGGCTCGGCCTCTGACTCCAACTCGCTGTTTAATGGGGAAAACCGGTTGAAAGTTTCTGTTGGCTGAATGAGCGACACCGGTTGAGCATTCCTACAGCATTTCCTTCCAGAAACCATGAGAAAGTTGTCCGGCTGTGGGGACTGTGCCAGGGGATTTATACTACTATCTGTACTTACTGGTGGCACAGACGCTGTTTCATCCTTTCCTACACTGAAATTACCCTTGCCTAACGATTGCGTCTGAAGCTGGGCTTGTAGCACAGCTATCCTCGCCGTAAGGCGATCGTTCTCCTGTATATTATGAGTACAGCGACTGCAATTAGAAGGCATCATGTTAATGTTACTACTTAGCTTCGGCTGTTGGAGGTCCTGACGAACCATGTCCAGATAAAGCGCCCGGAGTGAAAAAGTTGAGGGAAAAAACAAAAATATAAACGGTAATTAAAAAGTAGAAGCCGTAAAGTTGTCAGGTAGCAAAATAGGTTGGCAACAAAACGCACAGCAACACGTAAACAAGTCTGCAAGTTGTCAGGCATGTGTTAGGGTTATTATTTTCGACAGTTGCATATGACAGCGAGTCAGAACTGCATCTCAGGACACGGATGCCGCGGGGCACTCCACCGCCACAAACAACCCACATCCTTCTTTCTCTCACTCTCTTTCTATTTTTTTCAACAGCCAATTGAAACCTGGTGTGTCAATTTAAGCTAGAGATGTCTGTTTTTTTGCATGAGCTGCGTCTCAATACACCGCATCCGCCTATGAGCTAGAGCGGTGTTTGTCAAACCATGAGACCATGTTTTCTGTTTTGCCCACTTGGAGTTTGCCAAAAGACACCTACAGACTCTCAGACCATCAGAAACAAGATTCTCTGGTCTAATGAAACAAATATTGAACTCTTTGGCCTGTATGCCAAGCATCACGTCTGGAGGAAACCTGGAACCATCCCTACAGGGGAAGCATGGTGGTGGCAGCATCATGCTGTGGGGATGTTTTTCAGCTCCAGGGATTGGGAGACTAGTCAGGATCAAGGGAAAGGTGAATGGATAAAAGTACAGAGAGATGCTTGATGAATACCTGCTCCAGAGAGCTCAGGTCCTCAGACTGGGGCGAAGGTGCGTCTTCCAAAAGGACAATGACCCTAAGCACACAGCCAAGACAATGCAGGAGTGGTTTCGGATCAAGTCTCTGAATGTCCTAGAGTGGCCCAGCCAGGGCCTGGACATGAACCCGATCAAACATCTCTGGAGAGACCTGAAAATAGCTGTTGAGCAACGCTCCCCATTCAACCTGACAGAGCTTGAGGATGATCTGCAGAGAAGAATGGGAAAAACACCCCAAATACAGGTATACCAAGCTTGTAGTGTCATACTTAAGAAGACTTGCCGCTGTAATCACTGCCAAAGGTGTTTCAACAAAGTATGGAGTTTAGGGTCTGAACACTTGTGTAAATGGGTTATTCCGTTTTTATGTTTTAATAAATTATCAAACTTTTTGCTTTGTCATTATGGGTTATTGTGTGTAGATGTAATGAGGGAAATGAGATTAGAATGAGGCTGTAACCTAACAAAATGGTGAAAAGGTCCAGGGGTCTGAATACTTTCCGAATGCACCGTATGTATGCAGTACCAGTCAAAAGTTTGGACTATTTATTTTATTTTAGTAATTTTTTATTTTACCTTTATTTAACCAGGTAGGCTAGTTGAGAACAAGTTTTAATTTGCAACTTCGACCTGGCCAAGATAAAGCAAAGCAATTCGACACATACAACACAGTTACACATGGAATAAACAAAACATACAGTCAAACACACAGTCAATAATACAGTTTTGTTCTACTAATACAGTAGAACAAAAGAAAACAGTTAAGGAGTTAAGGCAACAAATAGGCCATGGTGGCGAAGTAATTACAACATAGCAATTAAACACTGGAATGGTAGATGTGCAGAATATTAATGTGCAAGTAGGGATACTGGGGTGCAAAGGAGCAAGATAAATAAATAAATACAGTATGGGGATGAGGTAGGTAGATAGATGGGCTATTTACAGATGGGCTATGTACAGGTGCAAGTGATCCGTAAATTGCTCTGACAGCTGGTGCTTAAATCTAGTGAGGGAGATGTAAGTCTCCGGCTTCAAAGATTTTTGCAGTTCGTTCCAGTCATTGGCAACAGAGAACTGGAAGGAAAGACGACCAAAGGAGGAATTGGCTTTGGGGGTGACCAGTGAGATATACAGCAACAGTGTCTGAAAACCTTGTGAAGACTTACAGAAAACGTTTGACCTCTGTCATTGCCAACAAAGGGTATATAACAAAGTATTGAGATAAACTTTTGTTATTGACCAAATACTTATTTTCCACCATAATTTGCAAATAACTTCATTAAAAATCCTACAATGTGATTTTCTGGAATTTCTTTTCTCATTTTGTCTGTCATAGTTGAAGAGTACCTAAGATGAAAATTACAGGCCTCTCTAATCTTTTTAAGTGGGAGAACTTGCACAATTGGTGGCTGACTAAATACTTTTTTGCCCCACTGTACCCGCTGGAGCGTGTGCTACGAGTGGGTGCTGTTATGGTGACCAGTGAGCTGAGATAAGGTGGGGCTTTACCTAGCAGAGACTTGTAGATAACCTGTAGCCAGTGGGTTTGGCTACGAGTATGAAGCGAGGGCCAACCAACGAGAGCGTACAGGTCGCAGTGGTGGGTAATGTATGGGGCTTTGGTGACAAAACGGATGGCACTGTACCCACTTGAGAGAATGCCAAGTGTGCAAAGCTGTCATCAAGGCAAAGGGTGGCTACTAAGAATCTCAAATATACCATATTTCTGATTTGTTGAAAACTTTTTTGGTTACTACATGATTCCATATGTTGTATTTCATAGTTTTGATGTTTTCACTATTATTCTACAATGTAGAAAATAGTAATAAAATAAAGAAAACGCTGGAATGAGTAGGTGTGTCCAAACTGTTGACTGGTCCTGTATATAATCTGTTTCACCGGTCTTGTGCTTGTGTCCACCCCCCCCGCTAGGTGTCTCCCATTTCACCCCTTATCCTCTGTGTATTTATACCTGCGTTTTCTGTTTGTCTGTTGCCAGTTCGGTCTTGTTTTTGTCAGGTCTTACCTGCGTGTTTCCTGTTTTAAGTCGTTTTCTAGTCGTCCCAGTTCTGACCTTTCTGCCTGTCCTGACCCGGAGCCTGCCTGCAGTCCTGTACCTGCCTGATTCTGGCCTGGTTTACAAACCTCGGTCTGCCCTCTATCTGCCTTTTGCCTGCCCATTTGTTATATTAAATAGTCTGAGAGTCTAACTATCCGCCTCCTGCGTCTGCATCTCGGTCATATCCTGAGTCGTGATAATATATATTTCCGGAGCTTTCTTATATCTCAGAGATATAGGACAAGCACTTCAAAACCTTGTTCCTTGTGTTTTTTTTACTGTGTCTGATGAATGTGTTCTTCAATGTGTTTCTATGGGCTATAGTAGTAAAGGCCAAATTCAATATTTGATCAAATATTTTTTATATATTTTTGGGGGACACCTAAAGGGGTCGTAACATCCTAAATCAAATAGCTAAATGATCCATACTATAACCATCTTAAAACAATTCCATATGTCATTTTAGAACCCCCCCCCCCCCCCCCCCCATTGCTAATTAATCTTTCTCCCTCAATCTCATCCAGTCCTGCCCTTTTGAGGAGAGGCGTCAACAAACGCACATTGAAAACACATCTAAGAGCTTACATCGTTTAAAGCAGTTTCCCATACACTTCTGTGCATTACAAATCCCTGCGAAGTTGGGCACCGCATAGCTGATGAGTCTTAACATTTAATCATTGATGGTAAATTCAACAATTAGATCCCATACTAATGACTCAATCTAATTGCCCTGGAGTGAAATGTCCCTGAATATCAAGGCCAGGCTTTAAAGTTGCCCACATAGAGATTACACTGCGCTCATTATATGGGCCATTCCGCAGAATCGGTGCCTTTTCCACCCCCAGGACATTACATGCATAAATATGCATGAAATGTATATGTTTAGTACATTATATTTTCAAGCAAAGTGTCCTGCACTTTGTCCTAATTGCAATTTGAAGATACATCATATAAAACTGTCATGAAAACTACCTAGAACACTGAAAAATAGGATTTTAGCCCATCTCCACTCTCTACCACTACACTTCACCATGAAACATAATGATTAGAATCCTTCAGAAATCTTATTTTTTTGGTATTATTGTGTTTCCAATTAAGACATAAAATACATTTTCTCATTGGAAATTCATAATATGTTAGTTAAAATACACATTTTAGTCATGTCCCCAGGTTTTCACTCAACCCTGACACATTCCCCCCTCAAAAGATTTGGGACATTCCACAAGTCACATGATCAACAGGAAGTAGCATCATTTGAGTCTCCTAAAGGCGATGGGAAGACCAAAAGTAAGTTCTCTCACTTTTATTTTAATCCTATTGTAAGTATGACTGAAAGTCCATCTCAATGTACAGTCCTGTTACCTAAATTATTTCTTAGACGTTTTTTTTAAAGATAGTTTTGGTAAACCATTTGCAGGTGCTAAGTGTTCTCATGCTATTATTATCAAATCAAATTTATTTGATTTTATCAAATTTAATTTATTTACAATCCAAAATTCCTTTTTGATACTGTCGCAAAGCTAACTAAAAAGCAGCATTCCACAAGAGAGGATGACTTTCACTTTAGCAGTGATAAATTCATGAACTTCTTTGAGGAAAAGATTATGATTATTAGAAAGCAAATTTCGGACTCCTCCTTAAATCTGCATATTCCTTCAAAGCTCAGTTGTCCTGAATCTGCACAACTCTGCCAGGACCTAGGATCAAGAGAGACGCTCAAGTGTTTTAGTACTATATCTCTTGACACAATGATGAAAATAATCATGGCCTCTAAACCTTCAAGCTGCATACTGGACCCTATTCCAACTAAACTACTGAAAGAGCTGCTTCCTGTGCTTGGCCCTCCTATGTTGAACATAATAAACGGCTCTCTATCCACCGGATGTGTACCAAACTCACTAAAAGTGGCAGTAATAAAGCCTCTTGTAAGGGCGTTCGTCTGTAGGAGGAAGAGAAGCGGACCAAAGCGCAGCGTGGTGGTTATTCATGTTTTAATAAATCACTACACATGAACAAACTAACAAAAACAAGAAATGTGAAAACGCAAAACAGTCCTATCCTGTGACAACAAACACAGTGACAGGAACAATCACCCCCAAACACACAGTGAAACCCAGGCTACCTAAGTATGATTCTCAATCAGAGACAACTAATGACACCTGCCTCTGATTGAGAACCATACTAGGCCGAAAACATAGAAATGCCCCAAAACATAGAAAAACAAACATAGACTGCCCACCCAACTCACGCCCTGACCATACTAAATAAATACAAAACAACAGAAATAGAGGTCAGAACGTGACAGTACCCCCCCCCCAAAGGTGCGGACTCCGGCCGCAAAACCTTGACCTATAGGGGAGGGTCTGGGTGGGCGTCTGTCCGCGGTGGCGGCTCTGGCGCGGGACGCGGACCCCACTTCACCATTGTCTTAGTCCGCCTTATTGTCCGCCTCCCTGGCTTACTCACCATGACCACCCCTCTCAATGACCCCACTGGACAGAGGGGCTGCTCGGGACAGAGGGGCAGCTCGGGACAGAGGTGAAGCAGCTGCTCGGGACAGAGGGACAACTGCTCGGGACAGAGGGACAACTGCTCGGGACAGAGGGGCGATAGCAGCTCGGGACAGAGGGGCGATAGCAGCTCGGGACAGAGGGGCGATAGCAGCTCGGGACAGAGGGGCGATAGCAGCTCGGGACAGAGGGGCGATAGCAGCTCGGGACAGAGGGGCGATAGCAGCTCGGGACAGAGGGGCGGCAGCTGCTCGGGACAGAGGGGCGGCAGCAGCTTGGGACAGAGGGGCGACAGCTGCTCTGGACAGAGGGGCAGCTGCTCGGGCGGCCCCTGGCTGACTGACGGCACTGGCGGCCCCTGGCTTACTTGCGGCCCCTGGCTGACTGGCGGCACTGGCGGCCCCTGGCTTACTGGCGGCCCCTGGCTTACTGGCGGCACTGGCGGCCCCTGGCTGACTGGCGGCACTGGCGGCCCCTGGCTGACTGGCGGCACTGGCGGCCCCTGGCTGACTGGCGGCACTGGCGGCCCCTGGCTGACTGGCGGCACTGGCGGCCCCTGGCTGACTGGCGGCACTGGCGGCCCCTGGCTGACGGGCGGCACTGGCGGCCCCTGGCTGACGGGCGGCACTGGCGGCCCCTGGCTGACGGGCGGCACTGGCGGCTCCTGGCAGACGGGCGGCACTGGCGGCTCCGGGCAGACGGGCGGCGCTGGCGGCGCTGGGCAGACGGGCGGCGCTGGCGGCGCTGGGCAGACGGGCGGCGTTGGCGGCGCTGGGCAGACGGGAAGCTCAGCTGGCGCTGGGCAGACGGGAAGCTCAGCTGGCGCTGGGCAGACGGGAAGCTCAGCTGGCGCTGGGCAGACGGGAAGCTCCGGCAACGCTGGAGAAAAGGAAGGCCCTGGTAGCGCCGGAGAGGCGGGAGACTCCGGCAGCGGCGCCGGACAGGCGGGAGGCTCCGGCAGCGGCGCCGGACAGGCGGGAGGCTCCGGCAGCGGCGCCGGACAGGCGGGAGGCTCCGGCAGAGGCGCCGGACAGGCGGGAGGCTCCGGCAGAGGCGCCGGACAGGCGGGAGGCTCCGGCAGAGGCGCCGGACAGGCGGGAGGCTCCGGCAGCGGCGCCGGACAGGCGGGAGGCTCCGGCAGAGGCGCCGGACAGGCGGGAGGCTCCGGCAGAGGCGCCGGACAGGCGGGAGGCTCCGGCAGCGGCGCCGGACAGGCGGGAGGCTCCGGCAGAGGCGCCGGACAGGCGGGAGGCTCCGGCAGAGGCGCCGGACAGGCGGGAGGCTCCGACAGCGCTGGAGAGGAGGAAGCCCCTGTAAGGATGGGCCGGAGAGACAGCCTGGTACGGGGGGCTGCCACCGGAGGGCTGGTGCGTGGAGGTGGTGACGGATAGACCGGACCGTGAAGGCGTACTGGAGATCTTGAGGGCAGGGCTGGCACCAACCGCCCTGGCTGGATCTTCACCCTAGCCCGGCAGATGTGGGGAGCTGGGATGTAGCGCACTGGGCTAAGCACGCGTACTGGGGACACCGTGCGCACAACTGCATAACACGGTGCCTGACCAGCACCACGCCCGCCACAGTTAGCACTGCTAGGAGCACTGTAGTGCTGAGATGGCACAGGACGTGCAAGGCTAGGGAGATGCACAGGAGGCCTGGTGCGTGAGGCTGGCACAGTCTTCACCAGACCCCTCGCACGCACCTCAGGATGAGTATGGAGAGCTGACCCCGGTGCCATTAAATCCCTGACACGCTCCGTCGGGCGAATGTCGTGCCTCATGCACCAAACCAGCAAGTCCCTCATATCACTCTCCTCCAATTTCCCCATTAACTCCTTCACAGTCTCTGCTTCGCTCACCTCCAACACCAGCTCTGGTTCTGAGCTCCTCCCTGGCTCCTCACGATAAACGGGGGGAGTTGGCTCAGGTCTGACTCCTGACTCTGCCACACTCCCCCTGTGCCCCCCCCCAATAAATTTTTGGGGGTGACTCTCGGGCTTCCATCCGCTCTGCCGTGCTAGTTCCTCATAATGCCGCCTCTCTGCTTTTGCTGCCTCCAGCTCGGCCTTGGGGCGGCAATATTCTCCTGGCTCTGCCCAGGGTCCTTTCCCGTCTAGAATCTCCTCCCAAGTCCATCTCTCCAAGTAGTGCAGCCTCTCCCACTGCTGCTTCTGCTGCTGCTGCTGTTGCTCCTCCTGCTGCTGCCTTTGCTGCTGCTGCTGTTGCTCCTGCTGCACCAGTCGCTTCTCCTGCTGCTGCTGTTGCTCCTCCTGCTGCTGCCTTTGCTGCTGCTGCTGTTGCTCCTGCTGCACCAGTCGCTTCTCCTGCTGCTGCTGTTGCTGCAGCCTCTGTTTACCACGCCGCTTGGTCCTTTGGGGGGGGTGATTCTGTAAGGGCGTTCGTCTGTAGGAGGAAGAGAAGCGGACCAAAGCGCAGCGTGGTGGTTATTCATGTTTTAATAAATCACTACACATGAACAAACTAACAAAAACAAGAAATGTGAAAACGCAAAACAGTCCTATCCTGTGACAACAAACACAGTGACAGGAACAATCACCCCCAAACACACAGTGAAACCCAGGCTACCTAAGTATGATTCTCAATCAGAGACAACTAATGACACCTGCCTCTGATTGAGAACCATACTAGGCCGAAAACATAGAAATGCCCCAAAACATAGAAAAACAAACATAGACTGCCCACCCAACTCACGCCCTGACCATACTAAATAAATACAAAACAACAGAAATAGAGGTCAGAACGTGACACCTCTCTTGAAAAAGCCAAACCTTGACCCAGAAAATATAAAAAACTATCGGCCTATATCGAATCTTCCATTCCTCTCAAAAATGTTTGAAAAGGCTGTTGCGCAACAACTCACTGCCTTCCTGAAGACAAACAATGTATACGAAATGCTTCAGTCTGGTTTTAGACCCCATCATAGCACTGAGACGGCACTTGTGAAGGTGGTAAATTACATTTTAATGGCATCGGACCGAGGCTCTGCATCTGTCCTCGTGCTCCTAGACCTTAGTGCTGCTTTTGATACCATCGATCACCACATTCTTTTGGAGAGATTGGAAACCCAAATTGGTCTACATGGACAAGTTCTGGCCTGGTTTAGATCTTATCTGTCGGAAAGATATCAGTTTGTCTCTGTGAATGGTTTGTCCTCTGACAAATCAACTGTAAATTTCGGTGTTCCTCAAGGTTCCGTTTTAGGACCACTATTGTTTTCACTATATATTTTACCTCTTGGGGATGTTATTTGAAAACATAATGTTAACTTTCACTACTATGCGGATGACACACAGCTCTACATTTCAATGAAACATGGTGAAGCCCCAAAATTGCCCTTGCTAGAAGAATGTGTTTCAGACATAAGGAAGTGGATGGCTGCAAACTTTCTACTTTTAAACTCGGACAAAACAGAGATGCTTGTTCTAGGTCCCAAGAAACAAAGAGATCTTCTGTTGAATCTGACAATTAATCTTAATGGTTGTACAGTCGTCTCAAATAAAACTGTGAAGGACCTCGGCGTTACTCTGGACCCTGATCTCTCTTTTGAAGAACATATCAAGACCATTTCAAGGACAGCTTTTTTCCATCTACGTAACATTGCAAAAATCAGAAACTTTCTGTCCAAAAATGATGCAGAAAAATGTATCCATGCTTTTGTCACTTCTAGGTTAGACTACTGCAATGCTCTACTTTCCGGCTACCCGGATAAAGCACTAAATAAACTTCAGTTAGTGCTAAATACGGCTGCTAGAATCCTGACTAGAACCAAAACATTTGATCATATTACTCCAGTTCTAGCCTCTCTACACTGGCTTCCTGTCAAAGCAAGGGCTTATTTCAAGGTTTTACTGCTAACCTACAAAGCATTACATGGGCTTGCTCCTACCTATCTCTCTGATTTGGTCCTGCCGTACATACCTACACGTACGCTACGGTCACAAGACGCAGGCCTCCTAATTGTCCCTAGAATTTCTAAGCAAACAGCTGGAGGCAGGGCTTTCTCCTATAGAGCTCCATTTTTATGGAACGGTCTGCCTACCCATGTCAGAGACGCAAACTCGGTCTCAACCTTTAAGTCTCTACTGAAGACTCATCTCTTCAGTGGGTCATATGATTGAGTGTAGTCTGGCCCAGGAGTGGGAGGGTGAACGAAAAGACTCTGGAGCAACGAACCGCCCTTGCTGTCTCTGCCTGGCCGGTTCCCCTCTTTCCACTGGGATTCTCTGCCTCTAACATAGCCTGGTTCCTCTCTAGGTTTCTTCCTAGGTTTTGGCCTTTCTAGGGAGTTTTTCCTAGCCACCGTGCTTCTACACCTGCATTGCTTGCTGTTTGGGGTTTTAGGCTGGGTTTCTGTACAGCACTTTGAGATATCAGCTGATGTACGAAGGGCTATATAAATACATTTGATTTGATTTGATTTTGATTCGATTTCTAGAGTCTCAAACAGCGTTAACTACTTGCACTATGTACTTGAAATGTAATCTCAACTGCAATCCAGGTCATTTGGTTGTGCTATTAGAAGAAGCACAGTGATAACACATAAAGTCGTTAAATAAATACAAAATTGCTGACATTGTAATCCCATTTGAACTTTGTTGTGCTTTTAAATGGTTGAAAGTGCAGTAATAACACATTGGGAATTTAACAAACTTCTGTCTGTATTCTTGCGTGGGTGAATATAAGTTGAAATCTCATTAATCAGGGTCTCAACCAAATAGTACCTAAATGTCCACGTTGAAATGATGTTGTGTACCCTGTCGATATGGACTCTGAAGCAGGTAGAATTGACATTTTTGGCTGAACTGACAGCCAAATCCAAAGGTACAGCAAGAGACAGATATATCTGTGTGTTAACTGAATGTTTATGAACACAGGCTGTCTCCCTCTCCTTGTAAATCATCTCACATAATGATGATGACATGAGTCACAGTGTCAGGTCATTTGCATACATGTGGACACACAAACACACACACACACACACACACACACACACAGGGATGACATTGTAAGTATCAGCTCATTGAGCCCAGTGGAAGTTTGACTGGAGTGTGCTAAGGACAATCAAAACACAGCTGGTTAGACCAGGACAGGATAGGACAAGCCTAACTGGAGGTGTGCCTGGGGACATTCTTCCCATTCTCCTCGGTATAAATTATCATTTGTTAACTCAATTTCAGAATATCCCCAGAGAAATAGCTTACTGTATGTCCCTAAAATGCTATTTGTATTTTTCCTTCACGTCAGAAGTGCATTGTTATTGGTCTTCTCATTGTCATGAAATGACAAGAATCAGAGTATATCCAATGTGATTTAGATATATTGTTGCTAATGGATATTTATATAATCAATACATTCAAGACCAAATGCGTCCGATGGCATGGCTGAAAATGTTATTGTTTTATATCCCACTGTTGACCTGATGATGTACAGTGCCTTGCGAAAGTATTCGGCCTCCTTGAACTTTGCGACCTTTTGCCATATTTCAGGCTTCAAACATAAAGATATAAAACTGTATTTTTTTGTGAAGAATCAACAACAAGTGGGACACAATCATGAAGTGGAACGACATTTATTGGATATTTCAAACTTTTTTAACAAATAAAAAACTGAAAAATTGGGCGTGCAAAATTATTCAGCCCCTTTACTTTCAGTGCAGCAAACTCTCTCCAGAAGTTCAGTGAGGATCTCTGAATGATCCAATGTTGACCTAAATGACTAATGATGATAAATACAATCCACCTGTGTGTAATCAAGTCTCCGTATAAATGCACCTGCACTGTGATAGTCTCAGAGGTCCGTTAAAAGCGCAGAGAGCATCATGAAGAACAAGGAACACACCAGGCAGGTCCGAGATACTGTTGTGAAGAAGTTTAAAGCCGGATTTGGATACAAAAAGATTTCCCAAGCTTTAAACATCCCAAGGAGCACTGTGCAAGCGATAATATTGAAATGGAAGGAGTATCAGTCCACTGTAAATCTACCAAGACCTGGCCGTCCCTCTTAACTTTCAGCTCATACAAGGAGAAGACTGATCAGAGATGCAGCCAAGAGGCCCATGATCACTCTGGATGAACTGCAGAGATCTACAGCTGAGGTGGGAGACTCTGTCCATAGGACAACAATCAGTCGTATATTGCACAAATCTGGCCTTTATGGAAGAGTGGCAAGAAGAAAGCTATTTCTTAAAGATATCCATAAAAAGTGTTCTTTAAAGTTTGCCACAAGCCACCTGGGAGACACACCAAACATGTGGAAGAAGGTGCTCTGGTCAGATAAAACCAAAATTGAACTTTTTGGCAACAATACAAAACGTTGTTTGGCGTAAAAGCAACACAGCTCATCACCCTGAACACACCATACCCACTGTCAAACATGGTGGTGGCAGCATCATGGTTTGGGCCTGCTTTTCTTCAGCAGGGACAGGGAAGATGGTTAAAATTGATGGGAAGATGGATGGAGCCAAATACAGGACCATTCTGGAAGAAAACCTGATGGAGTCTGCAAAAGACCTGAGACTGGGACGGAGATTTGTCTTCCAACAAGACAATGATCCAAAACATAAAGCAAAATCTACAATGGAATGGTTCAAAAATAAACATATCCAGGTGTTAGAATGGCCAAGTCAAAGTCCAGACCTGAATCCAATCGAGAATCTGTGGAAAGAACTGAAAACTGCTGTTCACAAATGCTCTCCATCCAACCTCACTGAGCTCGAGCTGTTTTGCAAGGAGGAATGGGAAAAAATGTCAGTCTCTCGATGTGCAAAACTGATAGAGACATACCCCAAGCGACTTACAGCTGTAATCGCAGCAAAAGGTGGCGCTACAAAGTATTAACTTAAGGGGGCTGAATAATTTTGCACACCCAATTTTTCAGTTTTTGATTTGTTAAAAAAGTTTGAAATATCCAATAAATGTCGTTCCACTTCATGATTGTGTCCCACTTGTTGTTGATTCTTCACAAAAAAATACAGTTTTATATCTTTATGTTTGAAGCCTGAAATGTGGCAAAAGGTCGCAAAGTTCAAGGGGTCCGAATACTTTCGCAAGGCACTGTATGTTTGGTCCATCATTTAATAACTAAATAGAATCAATGTTGCTATCGAAGTCATTCCAAATGGGATTTTTAACAAAGCAAATGAAATGTAAGGATACTTCACATATCGTCAGTGATACTATTTAGGCCTATATAGCACTTGCGAAGTCATCAACAGCTGTTGTTTCAATTTGACCCAGGGTTTCAACTAAAAATAAACCAAGGCAGAAACTTTATTTAAAGTGCATTTAATGTTTGATATGATTTAGTCCTATTCTTTAGTGGACAAACACAATTAGTGGCACAAACACATTTAAAAAACAACCAAACACAATTCAATATCTATTTTTCAATATGGTAAATAGCCTATTAAACTATTAAGTTAACAAATTATTTGTTGGATTCACATCTCCAACTAAACATAAAATAAATGTTAAAGAATAGGATTAAGCCAGTGGCTCAAATGAAACTATCCAAGGATTAGATACAACTCATTTAAATGTTGATATTTGGTTGCAATCTAAACCAAACACAATTCAATAAGACTTTTGTAATATAGTAAATAGCCTAAAGTTAATTAAGGTTATCTTACAAATGAAGGTAACAGTTTTTATTCAACCTTAAAATGAATAACACATCCATGGCCACATTTAAGGTTACTGTAAATATAAATGTCTTCGTATGTATCCTAATCATAGATAGTGTACATGGTCAAGATAGCATGCATATTGTAATGTACCTTTATTTATCGAGGCAAGTCAGTTAAGAACAAATTCTTATTTACAATGGTGGCCTATACAATGGTGGCAAGTCCTGGACGACACTTGGCCAATTGTGCACCGCCCTATGGGACTCCCAATCACGGCCGGTTGTGATACAGCCTAGATTCAAACCAGGGTGTCTGTAGTGACGCCTCGAGCATTGAGATGCAGTGCCTTAGACCGCTGCACCACTCGGGAGCGGATGTCGGGGTCTGCGGAGATCTTTACAATTGCTAGACTCTGTGCAGAGTCTCAAACAGCGTTAACTACTTGCACTATGTACTTGAAATGTAATCTCAACTGCAATCCAGGTCATTTGGTTGTGCTATTAGAAGAAGCACAGTGATAACACATAAAGTCGTTAAATAAATACAAAATTGCTGACATTGTAATCCCATTTGAACTTTGTTGTGTTTTTAAATGGTTGAAAGTGCAGTAATAACACATTGGGAATTTAACAAACTTCTGTCTGTATTCTTGCGTGGGTGAATATAAGTTGAAATCTCATTAATCAGGGTCTCAACCAAATAGTACCTAAATGTCCACGTTGAAATTATGTTGTGTACCCTGTCGATATGGACTCTGAAGCAGGTAGAATTGACATTTTTGGCTGAACTGACAGCCAAATCCAAAAGGTACAGCAAGAGACAGATATATCTGTGTGTTGACTGAATGTTTATGAACACAGGCTGTCTCCCTCTCCTTGTAAATCATCTCACATAATGATGATGACATGAGTCACAGTGTCAGGTCATTTGCATACATGTGGACACACAAACACACACACACACACACACACACACACACACACACACACACACACAGGGATGACATTGTAAGTATCAGCTCATTGAGCCCAGTGGAAGTTTGACTGGAGTGTGCTAAGGACAACCAAAACACAGCTGGTTAGACCAGGACAGGATAGGACAAGCCTAACTGGAGGTGTGCCTGGGGACATTCTTCCCATTCTCCTCGGTATAAATTATCATTTGATAACTCAATTTCAGAATATCCCCAGAGAAATAGCTTACTGTATGTCCCTAAAATGCTATTTGTATTTTTCCTTCACGTCAGAAGTGCATTGTTATTGGTCTTCTCATTGTCATGAAATGACAAGAATCAGAGTATATCCAATGTGATTTAGATATATTGTTGCTAATGGATATTTATATAATCAATACATTCAAGACCAAATGCGTCCGATGGCATGGCTGAAAATGTTATTGTTTTATATCCCACTGTTGACCTGATGATGTACAGTGCCTTGCGAAAGTATTCGGCCTCCTTGAACTTTGCGACCTTTTGCCATATTTCAGGCTTCAAACATAAAGATATAAAACTGTATTTTTTTGTGAAGAATCAACAACAAGTGGGACACAATCATGAAGTGGAACGACATTTATTGGATATTTCAAACTTTTTTAACAAATAAAAAACTGAAAAATTGGGCGTGCAAAATTATTCAGCCCCTTTACTTTCAGTGCAGCAAACTCTCTCCAGAAGTTCAGTGAGGATCTCTGAATGATCCAATGTTGACCTAAATGACTAATGATGATAAATACAATCCACCTGTGTGTAATCAAGTCTCCGTATAAATGCACCTGCACTGTGATAGTCTCAGAGGTCCGTTAAAAGCGCAGAGAGCATCATGAAGAACAAGGAACACACCAGGCAGGTCCGAGATACTGCTGTGAAGAAGTTTAAAGCCGGATTTGGATACAAAAAGATTTCCCAAGCTTTAAACATCCCAAGGAGCACTGTGCAAGCAATAATATTGAAATGGAAGGAGTATCAGTCCACTGCAAATCTACCAAGACCTGGCCGTCCCTCTTAACTTTCAGCTCATACAAGGAGAAGACTGATCAGAGATGCAGCCAAGAGGCCCATGATCACTCTGGATGAACTGCAGAGATCTACAGCTGAGGTGGGAGACTCTGTCCATAGGACAACAATCAGTCGTATATTGCACAAATCTGGCCTTTATGGAAGAGTGGCAAGAAGAAAGCTATTTCTTAAAGATATCCATAAAAAGTGTTCTTTAAAGTTTGCCACAAGCCACCTGGGAGACACACCAAACATGTGGAAGAAGGTGCTCTGGTCAGATGAAACCAAAATTGAACTTTTTGGCAACAATACAAAACGTTGTTTGGCGTAAAAGCAACACAGCTCATCACCCTGAACACACCATACCCACTGTCAAACATGGTGGTGGCAGCATCATGGTTTGGGCCTGCTTTTCTTCAGCAGGGACAGGGAAGATGGTTAAAATTGATGGGAAGATGGATGGAGCCAAATACAGGACCATTCTGGAAGAAAACCTGATGGAGTCTGCAAAAGACCTGAGACTGGGACGGAGATTTGTCTTCCAACAAGACAATGATCCAAAACATAAAGCAAAATCTACAATGGAATGGTTCAAAAATAAACATATCCAGGTGTTAGAATGGCCAAGTCAAAGTCCAGACCTGAATCCAATCGAGAATCTGTGGAAAGAACTGAAAACTGCTGTTCACAAATGCTCTCCATCCAACCTCACTGAGCTCGAGCTGTTTTGCAAGGAGGAATGGGAAAAAATGTCAGTCTCTCGATGTGCAAAACTGATAGAGACATACCCCAAGCGACTTACAGCTGTAATCGCAGCAAAAGGTGGCGCTACAAAGTATTAACTTAAGGGGGCTGAATAATTTTGCACACCCAATTTTTCAGTTTTTGATTTGTTAAAAAAGTTTGAAATATCCAATAAATGTCGTTCCACTTCATGATTGTGTCCCACTTGTTGTTGATTCTTCACAAAAAAATACAGTTTTATATCTTTATGTTTGAAGCCTGAAATGTGGCAAAAGGTCGCAAAGTTCAAGGGGGCCGAATACTTTCGCAAGGCACTGTAAATGTCATCCTATACTACACATACAGTACAGAGAGAGGTCGTGAGGAGAAGACCCTGCCTCATGGCCACACAGTATAAGAGACAAAGGAATTTCTTCCACCTCACAGAACTTGAGGGCCAAACAAATTTCATGTTCCGGAGGAGGTATAAAAGATCGGTGAAGAATCCAGCTGCGAACTGGACCGTTTGTTACAACTTGGGGAAGCTCATGGGAGACGGTGTGGCCACATTAGCATAACGCTGTTTATATAATAACCTCAGATATGAGGTTTACATCTAATTGTTGTATAAGATGAATGAGTGAGTATCATACTGTTTGTAAAATTGTGTAGTGTGATTTTGGACTGTTTAATGAAGGAAACTCCAATTCCCTTTTGAGTTTAACTTAATCAGAGGACCGCCCATGAGACCAGTTAGGGTCAGGCATCCTGGGACACCCCCATTTCTGCAATTCCGAATAAAACCCAACTTTGAGAAATCCTCAAGCAAACCATGTTTCTCTCAATCACGGGAGTACAAAGGTTGCAGACCATTGCTGAATCTTTTAACCATACCACATGCTTAAACTCTTAGACTCTCGATACCGACAGAATAAGAACAAGTCTTTGATATTAATTACTAGTCTGCAGCTAGGAATTCGGTATCATTGAACGCGAAGAACGACAACCGCCGATACGTCCATTCCACAATGAAACGAATGAATGTCACTCTGAACGATCCTTACCACAGAGAGAGAGAGAGAGACGGACAATTCGACAAAAGAAGCAAACTTTTCAACAGAGATCAAGACGACACACTGAGCGTAACGATATATATATTGATTGCAATTGTTCCCGAATGAGTGAGTGTTCATGTGTAAAGGATTAGCATTTCAATTGTTATAATTATCCACTTTGTAGTTGACCCCCACTTCCCTTTTTGTCCACCAAGCCACGATACCGGTTTATCCCACTAGGGAAACTCCGTTATCATTTCCTTGTAACTATCTACTGTTTGTTTATGCATTTCTGTGAATTACTTAGTAAATAAATTATTTAAGACAATTGATGTATGGATGACTCATAGTGAAGACTAGGTTCGTGCAGAGACTAACTTAAGGTAAAGTAAATAATTCATTAATCAGAAGATTATTTGATCAGATATAAAATATCTGAAAAGTTATTTTAAGAAATGATAACTTTGTAATCTGAATATTTTCCTTGCTGCCCCGACTTCCTAGTTAATTACAGTTACATGATTAATCCATTTGATCGCGTAATACTAATTACAGAGAATCTTTGATAAAAACGAAGTATTCAATTTAATGATAGTAAAGACACGACACTGGCTAAGCACTTCTCTAAGCGAGAAAAGGGTATATTATATATTTCTATATAAGCTATTTGTGCTACCCTTTTATATCCTTGATCCTAATGATATAGGCCTAGGTGTAAAACAGCCGAGGTGATAGAGCAACGACTATGGAATAAAAAACAAAATTAGTATGGGTGGAGAGAGGATTGCTTTTACAGGTTTACTCACTCTGGATTGTCAGTACTGCATGTGTTCTTGGCTGTCGTGCCGTGGCTGTGTCGGAGTCGACTGTGAGTTGAACTTGGGTATGCCTTCCCATAGAGGGCTGCCTGGGTTTGGCTTGCAGTCGGTGCTGGAACAGCCACGGCACGATACAACAGGATATAATGTGAACCCTTAGACAAATCAAAATTTGACTTGCAGTCGTTAGCGGCCATTACAATCGATGTTCCTTTTTCCTTCTTTTTATACATATATTTGTTTTTTTCGGAATACAACAGGATATAATGAGGACTACATGAAATATGTCTTGCATGTAATGGATGATATATTTAGGTTGTTTTCTCTTCATTCTTTCAAAAATAATTAGAACAATTTAATCCAATGAAGTGAGCAGGCTGGGCTGACATGCTTATAGTCTTGCTAGGACTTTCTAATATGAGTATGCATTTATAGATTGTGTTGTTATTATTTATATTAATATTATCTATTATTGCTACTGTTTTTTTATTACATTTTTTTAATTGTTTTCCATGTTATTTAGTTAGTACTCTTAAGTATACTCATAGATATTTATGTTATCATGGGACTGCCCATATTTCCCTCTGTTTGTCGGCCAAGGGTTTGCCTTAGGACACAAAGGTGCGTCATTAGTCAGGGAGATGGTCTGATGGTCTTAGTGACAACAGACCTAGATACGGGGGGAGGTTTTAGTGGGTGGAATAGTAGGACAATTGGAGGTTTATAAAGTTGCAGCTTCAGTATGCTTAACAGTGCAAATTATTATGGTACAACTATATGGACACTTATTCATCATGGTGCTTTTTAATGGTAAGTTTACAAACTTTTGTTGTGGTAAGTATAATTGAAACTTGAGTATCATGGTAAGTGGGGAAATAAGTATAGCAAGTTATAATTGTAATGGCTTAGCAGATCATAAAAAAGAAGATTACATTTTTTACATGGCTAAAGTAATAGAATATCTATTGTTTACAGGAAACTCATTCTACAAATATAGATGAGGTTGGGTGGGAAAAAGGACGGAGGGAGAAATATATTTTTTTCATGGGCAAAGAAACTCAAAGGGGTTTTTATACTATTTAATACAAATGTTGATCTGATTGTGCAAACAGATCCAGAAGGAAGATGGATTATTTGAAATATGCTATTGGACCAAACACAGATTTGGATAATTAAATTATATGATCCACACTTTTTTGAAAATATATACAATAATCTATTGAGCTCACAAGCAATGACACAATCTATTATTATGGTGGAAGATTATAATACGGTACCTTAATGGATCGTAAAGGAAATCACTCTTCAAACTATCACCCTTAAGCACGTAAGGAGATCAAAGATCATGGATACATTAGAACTAGTGGATATATGGAGGTTGAAAAACCTTGGCCTTAGTGAGATATACACGGAGGAGGCTTAATCAAGCTAGCCGTCTTGACTACTTCCTAGTCTCGGTCTTGCTGGCATCAAAAGTATAACAAAAATATTAATTGGAGACCGAATGCGATCAGACCGCCATCTAATTGGCCTCCATAGAACTCTTACAGAATTCCCATGTGGACAAGGATAATGGAAATGTAACCAAAGCCTATTGGATGACAATTTGTTCTTAATTAACCAAGACAAAACAATTAATAATTTTTGTACAACATACAGCAGATCCCCTTATTGTACAGGACACTTTCAAATGTACTTTTAGAGGCCATTCAATACAATACTCAATCATTAAAACAAAAGCAGTTTAGGTCAAAAGAGATTAGACTAATAAAGGAAATAGAGGATGTCACATCTGCTCCTGCTATGTATGACCTCTGGTGGTCGTCCAGTGTCTCCTTGACCTACTGTTCTTTCCCTGTACTCTCTCTCTCCCTCTCTGTTTAATTGTGTGGTTGGAGACAGGTGTGCTGGAGTCGGAGCAAATCCCTACCAGCTGCAACTCATCCATAAATCAAGACCTCTACATATACCCATTCCTGTCACTTCCACTCTGTCAGATCGTAATCTCTGCTCAGTCAGTTATTATTCTAGCCTTTTGTCTTTTCTCAAGATCCTGTTGCTCTGCTGTGCTTGTTTCCCTGCCTTACACCATCTTTTGTCCTCTCCTTGCAGTACCGCTCTGTCTCTGGCTCCTGTTCCACATCTCACCACCAACCACCTTGCTCTTGATTTCACTCTTCGCTCCCTGTAACAGTACGATCTGGCCATACGATGAACTCAGCAGACTCTCCAACTCTTCACCAAATTCTTGTTGGTCAAGGCACCCTTCTGGCACCCTTGGCTGCATTTGGGGAGCAGCGCTCTCCTGGGCCATGTTTTTGCAAAAAAAAAAAAAAAAAAAAATATATATATATATATATATATATATATATATATTTCATAAAACGGCATTAGCACTTACCAGTCCAGAAGTACGTCCTGTCCTTGCAGAAACAGTTTGAATCATATCTGTGTTCACTCAAAGATTCCTCAAACAAAAAATCTGTCTCACTTTCCCGATCAGTCTCTTCTATAATCTGGTAAAAATCTGTATACTTAGACTTGGACTTTGCTTTTCCTGATTTATTTTTCATGATGTCTTCAATGAAATCGTTGAAAAAAACACTTTCCAAAATACTGCTTCCAAAATACTACTTTCCAAAACACTGCTGTGCGTAACAAGCATGACTGCAACTACGCGTGCGTTTACAAACAAGGGATGGTGGTCCAACCCATAACCATTACATACTGGCGTTTACCTCAGCTCATTGGCTATCTACCCAGCTAGATTTCAAGAAGACCAGTGATCATTGGGCAGAGATACAGTCAATCAATGAAGCTTCGCTAAAATTATTGGTGTCGTTGCTCGTTGTCTTCAAATCAGTTCACTTCGGTCAATACTCCCCGCAAAAAAAACAATCAACGTTTGGCTGTGTTGCAAGCATCCAGAGGATTGTAAAGAAACCAACTATGACTAGATAAACAATTGTTTAGTGTGTGTAATTACGTCGAATGCTCCGTAAAAGGTTGATAGAGATGGAATTCACGACACAAACGGTTTACAAAATGTTTCGTTTTAGGCTATAAAAATGGATTTTATCAAAGAAAACGGCACTTAATTTGATCACTGGGACCCTCAGGAAGAGAAAAAAGAGCAAAATATCAGAATGTAAGTCATAAATTTACGTTCAGATGTGAATGTGTCAAAACTGTCATGGCGGAAAATGTTTTTTGTTGTTGATCGCTCTTCTCAAACAAAAGCATGGTATTTGTTCTCTGTAATAGCTATTTTAAATTGGAAAACGTAGTTTGATTACCAAGATACTAATCTTTTGAAGGATGCAAGACACTTGCATTTTCAAGAATTTTTAAATTTTACGACGTTGTATTTCTAGTTAGTCACTCTGAAATTTCCCCCGATGTTGATCCCTGTACGGGGATCGCAGCCATAAGAGGTTTATAATTATTCAAGAACGATCAAGTGTAATGTATTACAAAAATTAAGCAAATTGAATCTTCAACATAGAAATTCTACCAAAAAGAATTTACAGAAACTCGTTACAAATGATGCAGTACCCGTGATTCACCAAAATATTTTAAGCATGTTTTCTTTCAGTCTCTTCCATTTCCACTGAATGATGTTAACGGTAAGGATTTCTTGCCTAATAATAATGTAAAATTAACACATTTACAGAAATACCTGTGTGAAGGCCAACTTACAGGAGAGAAACTTTGAGGCAATAAAATATTTTCAGTCTGGAAAAACACCAGGGCTTGACGGTATACCATCAGACCTTTTTTGATGTACTCACATATCCATTATTAGCATCTTTTAATTACTCTTATACAAATGGTAGTCTTTCAGGTACTCAACAAGGAGGTCTGATTTCATTACTGCTAAAACAGGACCCAGGTTTAAAAAACTGGAGGCCTCTAACACTTCAATGTTGCGATGGCGAAATGCATAGCACAGAATAAAGAAAGGTTTTACCAGATATTGTTCATCCTGATCAGGCATGTTTTTAACATGGATGACGTATTGGAGATATGAGAGCGAGATAGTAGCTGGTTGTGCCAGACAGCTATTTTTACCTGTCTGAGATTCGAGAGGGAAGGTATATGGCTAATTTAGCATGGAGGAATTTGTTAGGTACCTCTCGCCAAATGCCTCTTTGCCTAAGAGACATCAAAGTAAACCCTGATGAGTAGCATTTGGATTAATCCATTAATTCCCTCACTATCAAGACACTAAGAAGGTGGTCAGGTTAATTAACATTGAAAGTCAATATATATAAAAAAATATTGAAAAAAATAAAAAGAGTTCTTAACAGGGCGTGTTTTTTTTTACCCTCGCAGGTGTTCACTGTAGACCTACACTGTTATCTGTCCATGCAGGAAGTTGTAAATTAAACATTTATGTTAAATATTACATTGTAAATGGATGCCTTATCCGACAAGTGCACCTGGAAAAAAGCTATATGCCCCACCTATCACCAAGGGATTTAGCTCATCAGTTCATTCCACCTTTCCACCAGTTTATTTATTTAATTACAGCAACACTTTTAATCTCAAATGTCATGGCAGTGCAACTGAGGACATACTGTTGTTCACACAATACTGAGAAAATGATGAGGTACTGAGAAAGGATGGTAAACTCTAAATTATATTTCAATTGACCCCAACTAGGGCTGTCCGCTTGATACAAATTTCTATCAGTGGTAATTGTAGTCTTTTTCATTTTTACCTTGAACGTCACTGTCATGACGTTTGGTTCCTTTTTCTATTCCTTCCTACTCATCTCTCCTGTCTACTCCTCTCTTTCACATCAGAGGTAGACAATGAAGGGGGCGGAACCGACAATGTGGTCCAATCAGATGAAGAGGAGGTGCACGCCGACACCCTGCTGCTGGCCTCCGTGCCCCGAATGAAAGATGAAGAGACAGAAGAGAAAGAGAAGCCTGTCCACTCCATCTTAGAGACACAAGTCAATCAGCTGTTCTGACAAGGAAATGTAAACAGACTAACTCAGAGATCGATACATTTACAATGTATGTTCTGTATTGGTTTTATCATTCTGCAATAAATAAATACAAATCCCTGACATTTCAGATGACATTGTAGGGCTATCTATGCGTGAAACAAGAGTTGTGAGTACAAACAGAGCATCTTTCCTCCCTGTAGCCTCCTCCTGAGCTGAGTGTTGAGCATTGGATAATGTAAAGTATACACCAGCCACGTGGCTCACAAATTGGTTTACTCAGCTCTATGTTAATAAAAGGTGTGTATTATAGAAGGGAAAGGTTTGGGAATAATAATTGAAATGTAAATGTTTTTTAATAAACTTGTTAGGGCTAGGGTCCTTTTTTCTCAATTTCCGCCTGACTGACGTGCCCAAAGTAAACTGCCTGTTGCTCAGGACCTGAAGCAAGGATATGCATATAAATTGGTAAGATCATTTTTATGATTATTTCTTTGAGTTGTGCGCCCTCCAGTTTCACAGGAAGTTGTCCTAGCGGGACACCTAGCCTTTAAAGCCATGGAGTCGCTGAAAGAAGCACACAAGCATTCTACCAATTCGGCTCAAATATGGGAAGAATTGAGCAAACTGGATAATTTTGGGAGACATTTCCCTGCTGACGGAGAATTCAAATCAAATAAAGAATTCATGGAGACAATTATGACTTGGCACAATCACATAAAACCAGAATTAAAAGCTTAATATTCCAGTGTTTTGATGTCAGCATTCTATCAACAAAACATACAAACTGATAAACCCGGAAGTAGAATTACTCAGCCACAGAAAGACTGGGTATGAGATTGCCTTGATATAATTTGCACTTCTGCTTTGATGGCAGGTTTGAACCCTGTGATCAAAACTGTAATTAGGAGGGTAGTGGATGAAATAGAGCAGGATGTTTTGAGAGTGGAATATAACTCTGCTCACTTCGCAGACATGCGAGGGGTTAATAGGGCCACAGGGAAAGTCACTAATTATACTTTCAAGTGTTTTAGGTGTCGGGCTATTGATCATTGGAAAAGGGAGTGTATAAAGTGGGAATGGAACCTGCTGCATTCTAAGAAAATGCCGCTATAAATGTGTTTGCATCTTTTTCAAAAGAGCGGTAACGGAGAGGTAACGAGGAATTAGTAATGGGGTTACTAAACCTAAAATTAACTTTACATTTTTTTTTGTTAGTTCATGATCATTGTGGTGCGGTGGTTATAGAGAATAGTACATGCTAAATAAAAGATACATACATGTTGGTGGATTGAAACAATCATTTAATGATAGGAGAAAGGACAGTGGATTAGGTCAGTAAGTGATATTCAGCAGTTTTAAGTAAAAAAGTACCTGGATTAGGCCATAAACAGAGTTCCAGGTAAGTGAGGCCCGTTCATGTGTGTTCTGGACCTGTGGTTCACCAGCAGCAACACACAATTTACCGGTTACGTATAGGCGTTAGTGGTGTAGATACAGTGGGATTTATTTTTTCAATTCAGTTTTAAATTGGGTATGCAGAAGGATGGCATTTTTTGGAAAGTTTTGAAATGGTTTCTAAAGGACAGGGACTTTCCTTGTCAAAAGGGATAGGACATATTTAATGGTGTCAAATGCCCTGTATCCTGGCGAGGCCTGATCGATCTCACTAGAAATGATAGACACAGGTGGGAGTTATTTATAAAATGAATGAGAAACACCAGTCTCTATTCAAATTGTGCCATTACTTTATGAGATACTACTATTTCCTTAGGGAGTTATAAGGAGTTGTAAATTCTAAGTTGATTAGTTATTCAAATCTGTTTAGTTTTTGAATCATGTGGTAGAAGGGGAAAATTGCCTGTTCCCTGGGGTCATAGTCTTTGGGTGAATATGCTTTGTTCAGAAAAATATGTTAAATAAGGATGACAGTTACTCTAAATGCAGTGTGATATGTATTGCTGATTTCATTTTCATTTTTGTTTTGATTCAAATTGATCTGGTAACTCTTCCAAGAGGTCGCCAGTAAAATAAAAGGAGTATGAACTGATTTGGAAAATGGTTTTAGCAGTAACAATATGTTGTTATGCTCTTTGACTTTTGTCATAGAGATAATGCTATTAAGAAAAGGTCAATGTAATGATTTGTCATATAGTCAATGCTTGTCTGGATTTCCTGAAACAGAAATTAATTGAGCTAAACTGTTGTTCTGATCCGTGCTTTTTTGCGGTTATCATGGAATATGACGTCAGATCGTGTCTTAATGCATGGTAGGAACAAGTTGACCACAAACAGTGTATGTGAACCTCAGAACACTCCCTAACTGGCTGAAGAAAGAAGCAACAAAGGCGTTTAATGTGACAGTGACTTTTAGAGCTTCTATCTGAGTCTGAGACATTGAACTCCGGTATTTGGGAAATATTATTGACTGAATATTTCCACGACAGTAGTCATGGGGCTATAGCGGCGGGACAGCGCATCCGGCGTGACATTCTTGGATCCCGATTGGTACGAGAGGGAAAAGTTGAACCGTGTGAACAGCAGGGCCCACCCGGCTTGACTGGAGATGAGGCGCTTGGTGGTGCGGAGATACTCCAGGTTCTTGTGGTCAGTCAACCCAATGAACGGATGATTTGCATTCTCCAGCCAGTGTCTTCATTCCTCTAACGCCATCTTCACAGCGAGAAGCTCCCGTTTCCCCACATAGTAGTTCCTTTCCAAGGCGATGGGAGAAGAAGGTGCAGGGAAGTAGCTTGAGGTCAAGGACTTCCAAAGCATCGGCCTCAACCATGAACTGACGACACTCCCAGCAGAGATGATGGACACTCCCAGCAGAGATGATGTAACCCAGAAAGGGGATGGTGGAGCGATGGAACTCTAACTTCTCCGCCTTCACAAACAGCTGATTCTCCAAAAGGCATTGCTGGACATGGAGCACGTGTTCTTGAGGGGAGCAGGAGAAGACAAGGATGTCATCAATGTAGACGAAGACGAACCAGTTCAACATGTCAAAGAGAACATAATTTACAAGAGCCTGGAACACAGCAGGGGTGTTGGTGATGCCAAAGGTCATGACCAGATACTAGTAGTGGCCACTGGCCGTGTTGAAGGAGGTCTTCCATTGGTCCCCCTCTCGTATCCGCACCAGGTGGTAGGCGTTCCGTAGATCCAGCTTGGAAAACACAGTGGACCGCTGGAGCGGTCGAAGGCCGAGGTGATGAGTGGTAGCGGGTAACGGTTCAAAACCGTAATGAGTCCCCGGTAGTCAATGCACGGGCGCAGGGTCTTGTCCTTTTTCTCCATGAAGAAGAAGCCTGGGCCGGTGGGAGAGGAAGAGGGACGGATAAATCCAGCAGCTAGGGAGTCCTCATTGTATGTATCCATAGCCTTAGTCTCCAGGATCTGACAGAGAGTACAGACGTCCCCAGGGAGGCTTGGTGCTAGGGGGAAGGTCAATCCCGCAGTGATAGGGTCGTTGCAGTGGAAACGACGTGGCCCGAGCCTTGCTGAACACCTCCTGGAGGTCCTGGTACTCTGCGGGAATGGCAGAGAGGTCCGATGCACCTTCCGAGCCCCCAGGAAGACTTCCTGGGGCAGGTTATGCTGACTTCTGGGCGTGGAAGAACGGGCTCCAACCCCAATGGCACCAGTATACCAGTTAATGAGGGGATTGTATTGTTGGAACCAGGAGAATCTCAATACCACGGGAATCAGAGGGGACTTGTGAGCAGGAACTGGTTATAACCTCGCTGTGGTTCCCTGACACCAATAGGTGACTCGGCCTATAGAGCGCCCGTCCAGCGCTCTAACGTCCACGGGATTGGAGAGGGGCTAGGACGCCAGGGTAGCGTCCAAAAAACTCTCTTCGGCCCCAGAGTCAATGAGAACCTGGAGAGATTTGGACTGATCTCCCCACAGCAGAATGGCATGAAAGGGGGTGTGAGCAGGGGAAGCAGGAACATTGTCCATATTGCTCACCAGTGTCCTTTCTCCTACCTGTGAGCCTGGCTTCTTTAGGGGACAAGAGGACACGAAATGACCAAGAATCCCGTAATCCCATAAGACAGACAGCTCTTTGTGTTGACCCTGTATTGCTATTCCGCTGGCGACAGCCCAGCTTTGCCTAGTGGCATAGGCTCAGGAAGCGGTGATGTGGCCGTCTTCGGCAGCCCTCAGGGCAGGTCGGGAAGCCACGGGTCCTCTCGGCAAAGAGACCGTCGAAAGCTTCCGGGTTGACTTAGAGGCAAGGTGGGATCCCTGGGTGTGCGAGCAAAATCGAATTTCCTCTCTTTCTGTTGTTCCCGTAGTCGGCCATCGATTGATGAGCTTCTTTTGTTGGCACTCCAATATGTCCCATAAACATCACAAATGGTCCTTTTGTTCGATTAATTCCGTCGATATATATCCAAAATGTCCATTTATTTGGCAAGTTTGATCCAGAAAAACACAGCTTCCAATTTGCGCTACACAACAAAATATCTCAAAGGTTAGGTGTAAACTTCGCCAAAACATTTCAAACTACTTTTGTAATACAACTTTAGGTATTTTTAAATGTTAATAATCATTTAAATTGAAGACGGGACTATCTGTATTCAATACAGGAAGACAACAAACTGACGCTACTTTTCGTGTCATGCGCCTCGTTTCCCAATGAAAATCATTGAATAGACAGTGACCTCATAAAAAAAATCAGAATGGTTTGTCCTCGGGGTTTTGCCTGCTAAATAAGTTCTGTTATACTCACAGACATGATTCAAACGGTTTTAGAAACTTCAGAGTGTTTTATAATATGCAAATCTTATATTCTGGGGATGAGTAGCAGGAAGTTGAATTTGGGCACGCTATTTATCCAAAAGTGAAAATGCTGCCCCTATCCCGAAGAAGTTTTTAATGATAACAAACGTGGACTGAATACAAAAAAAGAGAAGCAACTAATAAGGAAACATAAACAATACTACCTGATGACTAACAGAAAAGAGTGCTAGATAAATGGTAAGTAATCAAGGTAGTAATGAAGTCCAGGTGTGACTGATGATGGGGTGCAGGTGTGCGTAATGATGGGTTGCCAGGACCAGTGGCTAGTAAACCAGCAATGTTGCACGCCGGAGCGGGAGTAGATGTGACATATTGACTCAAGACATTTTAGCTTTTAATTTTGTATTAATTTGTAAAATACTCTAAAAACATTATTCCACTTTGACATTATGGGATAGGCCAGTGACACACAACCTCAATTAATCCATTTTAAATTCAGGCTGTAACACAACAAAATGTGGAAAAAGTCATGGGTGTCAATACTGATCTACAAGAACCTGTGTACACAAAATAACCTGAGTACATTGAAAGACTACATCCTAGATACAATCCTATCCATTCGTTAACGCTGCTATTTAAACACTGAATTTAAACACTGAATTCTTATGTAATGTAATAATGGCGCCGGACAAGAAGGAAGACGTTTTTGTTCGTTGATTTGCATATTTTGTAACTTGTTTTTTTACTTATTTTGTACATAATGTTGCCGCTACCGTCTCTTATGTCCGAAAATAACTTCTGGACATCAGGACTGCGATTACTCACCATGGACTGGCAGAATCCTTTCTTTCCTTAAACGAATCTGATGAGCCCGACGCGAATTTCTCGGGAACAGGCCCAGATCCCCGTGATTTGCTTGAAGAGGAGCCGGAGAAAAAGGGGCCAAATGGCGGACTATCTTCTAAGGATTCGTAGGCGATCAAATAAACCCCTACTTCCTTCCATTCTGCAAGCAAACGTGCAATCTTTGGAGAATAAAATAGATGACCTACGCGCAAAATTAAACTCCCAATGGGACATTCAAAACTGTAATAACTTTTGCTTCACGGAGTCGTGGCTGAATGACGACACTATCAACATACAGCTGGCTGGTTATACGCTGTACCGGCAGGATAGAACAGCGGTGTCCGGTAAGACAAGGGGCGGTGGGCTATGTATTTTTGTAAATAACAACTGGTGCAAGATATCTAAGGAAGTCTCAAGCTATTGCTCGCCTGAGGTAGAGTATATCATGAAAAGCTGTAGTCCACACTATCTATCTAGTTTTCATCTGTATTTTTCATAGCTGTTTAACATACCACAACAGTCAAAGGCTGGCACTAAGAAAACATTGAATGAGCTGTATTTTTCCATAAGCAAACAAGAAAACGCTCACCCAGCCCCAAGTTCTATTTTACTATCCAGGTCTGTACCAAAACAATTTGAGCTGGAAATTCTTTAAAAGTGCCTTCCTCACCATCTTAAATAAGCATGCTCCATTCAAAAAAATTAGAACTAGGAATAGACATAGCCCTTGGTTCACTCCAGACTTGTCTGCCCTTGACCAGTACAAAACATCCTGTGGCATTCTGCACTAGCATCGAATAGCCCCTGTGATATGCAACTTTTCAGGGAAGTGAGGAACCAATATACACAGGCAGTTAGGAAAGCTTAGGCTAGCTTATTCAAACAGAAATGTGCATCCTGTAGTATAAACTAAAACGTTCTGGGACACTGTAAAGTCCATGGAGAATAAGAGCACCTCCTCCCAGCTGCCCACGGCACTGAGGCTAGGAAACACTGTCACTACCAATACATTTCAATAAGCATTTTTTACGGCTGGCCATGCTTTCCACCTGGCTACCCCTACACCGGTCAACAGCCCTAAGCTCCCCACAGCAACTCGCCCAAACCTCCACCACTTCTCCTTCACCCAAATCCAGATAGCTGATGTTCTGAAAGAGCTGCAAAATCTGGGCCCTTACAAATCAGCCGGGCTAGACAATCTGGACCCTCTCTTTCTACAATTATCTGCCGAAATTATTGCAACCCCTATTACTAGCCTGTTCAACCTCTCTTACATATTGTCTGAGATTCCCATAGATTGGAAAGCTGCCGCGGTCATCCCCCTCTTCAAAGGGGGAGACACACTAGACCCAAACTGCTACAGACCTATATCTATTCTACCCTGCCTTTCTAAGGTCTTTGAAAGCCAAGTTAACAAACAGATTACCGACCATTTAGAATCTCACCGTACCTTCTCCGCTATGCAATCTGGTTTCATAGCTGGTCATGGGTGCACCTCAGCCACGCTCAATGTCCTAAACGATATCATAACCGCCATCGATAAGAGACAATATTGTGCAGCCGTATTCATCGACCTGGCTAAGGCTTTCTACTCTGCCAATTACAACATTCTAATTGGCAGACTCAACAGCCTTGGTTTCTTAAATGATTGCCTCGCTTGGTTGACCAACTACTTCTCCGATATAGTTCATTATGTCAAATCACAGGGCCTGTTGTCCAGACCTCTGGCAGTCTCTATGGGGGTGCCACAGGGTTAAATTCTCGGTCCGACTCTCTTCTCTGTATAGATCAATGATGTCGCTCTCGCTGCTGGTGATTCTTTGATCCACCTCTACGCAGACGATACCATTCTGTATACCTCTGGCCCTTCGTTGGACACTGTGTTAACTAACCTCCAGATCAAATCAAATCAAATTTACTTATATAGCCCTTCGTACATCAGCTGATATCTCAAAGTGCTGTACAGAAACCCAGCCTAAAACCCTAAACAGCAAGCAATGCAGGTGTAGAAGCACGGTGGCTAGGAAAAACTCCCTAGAAAGGAACCAGGCTATGTGGGGTGGCCAGTCCTCTTCTGGCTGTGCCGGGTGGAGATTATAACAGAACATGGCCAAGATGTTCAAATGTTCATAAATTACCAGCATGGTCCAATAATAATAAGGCAGAACAGTTGAAATTGGAGCAGCAGCACGGCCAGGTGGACTGGGGACAGCAAGGAGTCATCATGTCAGGTAGTCCTGAGGCATGGTCCTAGGGCTCAGGTCCTCCGAGAGAGAGAAAGAAAGAGAGAAAGAGAGAATTAGAGAGAGCACACTCAAATTCACACAGGACACAGAATAGGACAGGAGAAGTACTCCAGATATAACAAACTGACCCTAGCCCCCCGACACATAAACTACTGCAGCATAAATACTGGAGGCTGAGACAGGAGGGGTCAGGAGACACTGTGACCCCATCCGAGGACACCCCCAGACAGGGCCAAACAGGAAGGATATAACCCCACCCACTTTGCCAAAGCACAGCCCTCACACCACTAGAGGCATATCTTTTACCACCAACTTACCATCCTGAGACAAGGCCGAGTATAGCCCACAAAGATCTCCGCCACGGCACAACCCAAAGGGGGGCGCCAACCCAGACAGGAAGATCACATCAGTGACTCAACCCACTCAAGTGACGCACCCCTCCTAGGGATGGTATGAAAGAGCCCCAGTAAGCCAGTGACTCAGCCCCTGTAATAGGGTTAGAGGCAGAGAATCCCAGTGGAAAGAGGGGAACCGGCCAGGCAGAGACAGCAAGGGCGGTTCGTTGCTCCAGAGCCTTTCCGTTCACCTTCCCACTCCTGGGCCAGACTACACTCAATCATATGACCCACTGAAGAGATGAGTCTTCAGTAAAGACTTAAAGGTTGAGACCGAGTTTGCGTCTCTTACATGGGTAGGCAGACCATTCCATAAAAATTGAGCTCTATAGGAGAAAGCCCAGATGAGCTTCAATGCCATACAACTCTCCTTCCGTGGCCTCCAACTGCTCTTATATGCAAGTAAAACTAAATGCATGCTCTTCAACTGATCGCTGCCTGCACCTGCCCTGTCCAGCATCACTACTCTGGACGGTTCTGACTTAGAATATGTGGACAACTACAAATACCTAGGTGTCTGGTTAGACTGTAAACTCTCCTTCCAGACGCACATTAAACATCTCCAATCCAAAATTAAATCTAGAATCGGCTTCCTATTTCGCAACAAAGCATCCTTCACTCATGCTGCCAAACATACCCTCGTAAAACTGACCATCCTACCGATCCTCGCCTTCGGCGATGTCATTTACAAAATAGCCTCCAACACTCTACTCAACAAATTGGATGCAGTCTATCACAGTGCCAACTGTTCTGTCACCAAAGCCCCATATACTACCCACCACTGCGACCTTCTGATCTCGTTGGCTGGCCCTCGCTTCATACTCGTCGCCAGACCCACTGACTCATGGGGGTCAAGTCTTTGCTAGGTAAAGCCTGCCTTATCTCAGCTCACTGGTCACCATAGCAGCACCCACCCGTAGCACACGCTCCATCAGGTATATCTCACTGGTCCTTCCAGTTCTCTGCTGCCAATGAAGTCATTCTAATTCTCCGGTTGGAAGTTTATTCAAGATATATGTAAACAACATTCTAAAGATTTATTCAGTACATCGTTTGACATGTTTCTACTGACTGTTACGGAACTTTTGGACATTTCATCACGTTATAGTGGACGCGCTTTGTGACTTTGGAATTAACCCAAAGTAGCTAATTGGACATAACTAACGGACATTTTCGAACAATACAAGCATTTATTGTGGACCTGGGATTTATTGGACTGCATTCTGATGAAGTTCATCAAAGGTAAGGAAACATTTATCATGTATTTTCTGGTTTCTGTTGACTCCAACACGGCGGCTAATTTGGTTAATGTTCTGAGCTCCGTCTCAGACTATTGCATGAGTTCCTTTTTCCGTAAACTTTTTTTGAAATCTGACACAGCGGTTGCAGCAAGGAGAGGTATATCTATAATTCCATGGGTGTAACTTTTATTATCATATACATTTATGATGAGTATTTCTGTTGAAATGATGTGGCTATGCAAAATCACTTGACGTTTTTGGAACTAGTGAATCTAACGCGCCAATGTAAACTCCGATTTTTTTTATATAGATATGAACTTCATCAAACAAAACATGCATGTATTGTGTAACATGAAGTCCTATGAGTGTCATCTGATGAAGATAATTCAAGGTTAGTGATTAATTTTATCTTTATTTCTGGTTTTTGTGGATGCTATATTTTGCTGGTAAATGGCTGTGCTTATTGTGGTTTGGTGGAGACCTAACATAATTGTTTGTAGTGCTTTCGCTGAAAAGCCTATTTGAAAATAGACACTTTGTTTGGATTAACAACGAGAATAGCTTTAAAATGATATAAGACACATGTATGTTTTAGGAATTGTCATTATGAGATTTCTGTGGTTTGAATTTGGCGCCCTCTATTTTCACTGGTAGTTGTCATATCGATCCCGATATCGGGATTGCAGCCATAACAGGTTAACTTCTTGGTAATTCAACCACGTTGTCAGATTTCAAAAAGGCTTCATCTGAGGACAGTGCCCCACACCAAAATACTTTTCCAACCCATATCAGGCGTCACAAATGTAACAAACAACGCTAAAATAATTAACTTACCTTTTGAAGATCTTCCTCTGTTTGCAATCCCAAGGGTCCCAGCTACACATGGAAATTGTTGTTTTGTTTGATAAAGTCCTTCTTTATATCCCAAAAAGATCAGTTTAGTTGGCGTGCTTGATTCAGTTATTCAGTCGTTCAACATGAATACAAACAAATCCAAAAAGTTAACAGTAAAGTTCGGCCAAACGATGTGTCTAATTAATCCTCAGGTACTCTAATATCTAAATAAATGATACAATTTAAGACGGAGAATGGTATGTTCAATAGTGAAGATAAATAACGAAGAGCGCGCACCACATTCACAAGCGGAACAACACTACATTTCTAATGAGAGACAGTGTTTTCTATCCAATGATAACAATTTTATGCACATCCTAGCTTCTGGGCCTGATTAACAGGCAGATTACTTTGTCATTCAGTCATTCATCCAAACTTCCCAACAATTCCCCCTAGCCCTGAGAGGTTAAAACTCATTTTTCAACCACCACAAATTTCTTTAGTAATTTTTCCAACAAGTAATTTTTCCAACAATTGTTTACAGAAATATTATTTCAGTGTATCAAAATTCCAGCGGGTCAGAAGTTTTGACTGACTTTAAACAGCTTGGAAAATTCCAGAAAATTATGTTATGGCTTTAGAAGCTTCTGATAGGCAAATTGACATAATTTGAGTCAATTGGAGGTGTACTTGTGGATGTATGTCAAGGCCTACCTTCAAACTCAGCGCCTCTTTGCTTGACATCATGCGAAAATCAAAAGAAATCAACCAAGACCTCAGAAACAAATTGTAGACCTCCACAAGTCTGGTTCATCCTTGCGAACAATTTCCAAATGCCTGAAGGTGCCACGTTCATCTGTACAAATAATAATACACAAGCTCAGGAAGGAGAAGCGTTGTCTCCTAGAGATGAACGTACTTTGGTGCGAAAAGTGCAAATCAATCCCAGAACAACAGCAAAGTATATTGTGAAGATGCTGGACGAAACAGGTACAAAAGCATCTATATCCACAGTAAAACGAGTCCTATATCAATATAACCTGAAAACCGCCATAAAAAAGCCAGACTACGGTTTAGAACTGCACATGGGGACAAGGAATTTACTTTTTGGAGAAATGTCCTCTGGCTGATGAAACAAAAATAGAACTGTTTGGCCATAATGACCATCGTTATGTTTTGAGGAAAAAGGGGGATGCTTGCAAGTCGAAGAACACCATCCAAACCGTGAAGCATGGGGGTGGCAGCATCATGTTGAGGGGGTGCTTTGCTGAAGTAGGGATGGGTGCACTTCAAAATAGATGGAAATTTATGTGGATATATTGAAGCAACATCTCAAGACATCAGTCAGGAAGTTAAAGCTTGGTCGCAAATGGGTCTTCCAAATGGACAATGACCCCAAGCATACATCCAAAGTTGTGGCAAAATGACTTAAGGACAATAAAGTCAAGGTATTGGATTGGCCATCACAAAGCCCTGACCTCAATCCCATAGAAAATGTGTGGGCAGAACTGAAAAAGCATATGCTAGCAAGGAGGCTTACTAATCTGACTCAGTTACACCAGCTCTGTTAGGAGGAATGGGAAGCTTGTCGTGGGAAGCTTGTGAAAGGCTACCCGAAACGTTTGACCCATGTTAAACAATTTAAAGGCAATCCTGCCAAATATTAATTGAGTGTATGTAAACTTCTGACACACTGGGAATGTGATGAAATAAATAAATGCTGAAATAAATAATTCTCTCTACTATTCTGACATTTCACATTCTTAAAATAAAGTGGTGATCCTAACTGACCTAAGACAGAGAATTTGTACTAGGATTAAATGGCAGGAATTGTGAAAAACTGAGTTTAAATGTATTTGGCTAAGGTGTATGTAAACATCCGACTTCAACTGTATGTGAGAATGCTGTTCATTGACTACAGCTCAGTGTTCAACACCACAGTGCCCTCGAAGCTCATCAATAAGCTAAGGGCCCTGGGAATAAACACTTTCCTTTGCAACTGGATCCTGGACTTCCTGACAGGCAACCCCCTGGTGGTAAGGGTAGGTAACAACACATCCGCCGCACTGATCCTCAACACAGGGGCCCTTCAGGGGTGCGTGCTCAGCCCCCACCTGTACTCCCTGTTCACTCATGACCGCACGGCCAGGAACAACTCCAACACTATCATTAAGTTTGCCGATGACACAACAGTGGGAGGCCTGATCACCGATAACGACGAGAAAGCCTAACAGGGAGGAGGTCAGAGACCTGGTAGTGTGGTACCAGGATAACAACATCTCCCTCAATGTGATCGAGACAAAGGAGATATTTGTGGAATACAGGAAAAAGAGGACTGTGCACGTCCCCATTCTCATCGACAGGGCTGCAGTGGAGCAGGTTGAGAGCTTCAAGTTCCTTGGATGTCCACATAACCAACAAACTAACATGGTCCAAGCACACCATGACAGTCGTGAAGAGGGCACGACAAAACCTTTTACCCCTCAGGAGACTAAAAAGATTTGGCATGGGTCCTCAGATCCTCAAAAGTTTCTACAGCTGCACCATCGAGAGCATCCTGAAAGGTATCATCACTGTCTGCTATGGCAACTTCTCATCCTCCGACCGCAAGGCACTACAGAGGACAGTGCAAACGACCTAGTAGATCACAGGGGCTAAGCTCCCTGCCATCCTGGACCTCTATAATTTTGCACGCCCAATTTTTCTGTTTTTGATTTGTTAAAAAAGTTTGAAATATCCAATAAATGTCGTTCCACTTCATGATTGTGTCCCACTTGTTGTTGATTCTTCACAAAAAAATACAGTTTTATATCTTTATGTTTGAAGCCTGAAATGTGGCAAAAGGTCGCAAAGTTCAAGGGGGCCGAATACTTTCGCAAGGCACTGTATTTCCTCAATTAACCGGTGCCCCCGCACATTGACTCTGTACCGGTACCCCCTTCTATATAGTCTTGCTATTGTTGTTTTACTGCTCCTCTTTAATTACTTGTTACTTTTTTTTCTTATTCTTTTTCTTGTTTATTCTTTTTTTAAACTGCATTGTTGGCTAGCGGCTCGTCAGTAAGCAGTTCACTGTAAGGTTGTATTCTTCGCATGTGACTGATAAAATTTGATTTGATTTGAATTCTAACACACTGATACATGATGAATCTCTTTGCTGCATGATTGGGATCAGTTAGTGGTAGTCATAAGCAGTTTGGTTTCATTTGTTCTCAGTCAAGTAATTTACTGTACCTCCCTTCATATGACAGTTGAAAGGGATCCAAAATGTAGCAACATAATACATCAGTCACTCACACTCTACATGTAGACTGGATTTTCTGATTTGGTTTCTGGTATTACTATTTCCTCCAGCTCAGCACACCTTAATCACACCAATTTTCTTTGAACTTGAGAGGGTGAGAAAGAGGGTGAGCAAGATCAAAGAGTGGTATTTCAACATTAAAAGAAACAACCCAGTGTGGCACTCTCCCAAGTAAATAGGCCTGAGTTAGGAATTCACCAAGTCAACACCTCACCAGAACAACACCTTGGTAAAGGCCTCTATATTGCTTTGATAATTCTGCAATGAAGTGCATCGTTTCCAGTGTTCTCCCGGATATTTCAGATTGCATTGTGGGCCAGGGTTTCCCAAACTTGTTCCTGCAACAAGGTTTCCCAAAACTCGGTCTGGGTTTTTGGTTTTTGCCTTAGCACTACACAGTTGGTTCAAACAATTAAAGCTTGATGATGAGTTAGTTATTTGAATCAGCTGTGTGGTGCTAGGGCTAAAACCCAAAACCCAGGACCGACTTTGGAAACCCAGTTGTAGGCTTATCTATGCATGAAACAAGAGTTGTGTGTACAAACGTGTTGGAACACTACCGTCATTCTTATCCACTAGGAAAATTGACTGATGTTGTTATAGGTTGAGGTTCATTCCATTGACTCCACATATGCCTCTGTTTGGTTAAGTTATCAAGTTTGGTTAAATTTGATGAAAACACCCATGGGGCCAGGGCAGTTTGAGGGTCCTCCTTCGAATACTGCTGCATGCATATAATGAAGATTACAGCCTAGGATTGTGCTTTCTCTGATCTCAAATCATTTCAACAGTCTGGGAATCACATTTGCCGCCCTGGATCCGGAGGTTCCTCCTTCGTCAATGGTGGCTTCCCAATCAAGATCGGATCCGGAGGTACCTGCGTCTTCGTCCTCGGCTCTGTCTCCCTCTCCGGTGGCTTCTACCTCAGGTTTAGATCCTCGGAGCTCCCAGCCTCACCAGACCGTGAGGCTGCATGAGAGACCGGCCCATTCAACATTAATCCAACACCTTCCCCATCTCTGCCATGAAATCCTCCAGATGACGACAAATGGCAAATTGTTGCACTCAAACTGCCGTAGCCCAGGAGAGCGCCCTTCCTGACATTAGTGTAATAATATACACTATCTTTGATAGGTCCGAAGGAAATGAAGATGGCTGTAGCTCAAAAATAAGGGAGCACTGAGAAAGAAAACCCCGGCAGGTACCAAGATCCCCAGAATATCGCTCCAGAGGTGGTAAGCAAGGTTCTCAGGGAGCCAGGGTAGCATGTACAAACTCACCGGTAAAAAGTTACTAGGTGGTTGGGGGTTCTCAGAGGTGGCAGGCTGCCTATGAGCTAACTCCCTGATTTGTTCCGTAATAGCAGCTCCTCATGCCTCCCAATGGTGGTTCCCGGCTTTGAAACAGTGTAGCTGAGCTGGTCCAAGTCTGCTGGGGCCGTCACACCCTGATCTGTTTCACCTGTCCTTGTTATTGTCTCCACCTCCTCCAGGTGTTGCTTGTTTTCCCCAGTGTATGTATCCTTGTGTTTCCTGTCTCTCTGTGCCAGTTTGTCTTGTACGTTTCCAAGTCAACCAGTGTTTTTTCCCATTCTCCTGCCTTTGCTATTCTCCTTTTACTAGTCCTCCCGGTTTTGACCTGTTTCTGGACTCTGTACCCGCCTGCCTGACCATTCTGCCTGCCTTGACCTTGAGACTGTCTGCCACTCTCTACCTACTGGACTCTGAACTGGTTTTGACCTTTGCCTGTCCACGAGTCTTGCCTACTCCTTTTGGATTATTAAACATCTTAAACTCCAACCATCTGCCTCCTGTGTCTGCATCTGGGTATCGCCTTGTGTCACGATAGTTCGCACTATAAGGGCACAAGGCGAGACCCAGATGCAGACATGGGAGGCAGATGGTTTGATTGGCAAATGTACTGCAAATTAAGAAATCATGTGACTAAACTAAATAAAAATAAGCTACACTATGAAACAAAGATAACTTATATAAAGAAGGATAGTAAAAAGCTTTGGGGCATCTTAAATTAAATTTTGGGAAAAAAGCCAGCTCGGCTCATTCATCACAAAGCCCACTAATATTGCAAACTACTTTAATGACTTTCATTGGCAAGATAAGGAAACTTAGGGATGACATGCCAGCAACAAACGCTGACACTACACATCCAAGTCTATCGGACCAAATTATGAAAGACAAGAATTGTACTTTTGAATTCTGAAAAGTCAATGTGGAAGAGGTGAATAAATTATTGTTGTCTATCAACTATGACAAGCCACCAGGTTCTGACAATCTAGATGGAAAATTACTGAGGATAATAACAGATGATATTGCCACTCTTCAATTTAAGTCTACTAGAGAGCGTGTGGTCTCAGGCCTGGAGGAAACTAAAGTTATTCCACTACCCAAGAATAGTAAAGCCCCCTTTACTGGCTCAAATAGCAGACCAATCAGCCTGTTACCAACCCTTAGTAAACATCTGGAAATTGTGTTTGACCAGATACAATGCTATTTTTTCAGTAAACAAATTGACAACAGAATTGGGAAGGACACTCAACAAGCATAGCACTTACACAAATGACTGATGATTGGCTGAGAGAAATTGATGAAACAATTATTGTGGGGGCTTTCTTGTTAGACTTTAGTGCAGCTTTTGATATTGTTGATCATAGTCTGCTGCTGGAAAAACATATGTGTTATTGCTTTACACCCCCTATAATGTGGATAAAGAGTTACTTGTCTAACAGAACACAGAGGGTGTTATTTAATGGAAGCCTATCAAATATAATCCAGATAGAATCAGGAATTACCCAGGGTAACGGTTTAGGCCCCTTGCTTTATTCCGTTTTTACTAACGGCATGCCAATGACTTTGAGTAAAGCCGGAGTGTCTATGTATGCGGATGACTCAACACAATACACATCAGCTACTACAGAGATTGAAATGACTGCAACACTCAACAAAGAGCTGCAGTTAGTTTCAGAGTGGGTGGCAAGGAATAAGTTAGCCCTAAATATTTCTAAAACTAAAAGCATTTGTATTTGGAGCAAAACACTCACCAAACCCAAAACCTCAACTAAATCTTGTAATAAATAAAGTGGAAATTGAGCGAGTTGAGATGACTAAACTGCTTGGAGTAACACTAGATTGTAAACTGTCATAGTCAAAACATATTGATGCAGAAGTAGCTAAGATGGGGAGAAGTATGTCTATAATAAAGTGATGCTCTGCCTTCTTAACAACACTAGGGTCCTACAGGCCCTAGTTTTTTCTCACCTTGACTACTGTTCAGTCGTGTGGTCAGGTGCCACAAAAAAAGGACTTTTGCAAGAAAATTGCAATTTGCTCAGAACAGGGCAGCACGGCTGGCCCTTGGATGTACATAGAGAGCTAATATTAATAATATGTATGTCAATCTCTCCTGGCTGAAAGTCCTTTTTTTTCAATACTTTTTTTTATGAGAGGTATTGACATGTTGAATGCTTAGAGCTGTCTGTCTAAACTACTGTCGCAGAGCTCGGACACCCATGCATACCCTACAGTGGGTAGAACAAGTTTTTGATAACCTGCAAAATCGGCAGTGTTTCCTACTTACAAAGCATGTAGAGGTCTGTAATTTTTAAATCCAGAAAATCACATTGTATGATTTTAAGTAATTAATTAGCATTTTATTGCATGACATAAGTATTTGATCACCTACCAACCAGTAAGAATTCCGGCTCTCACAGACCTGTTAGTTGTTCTTTAAGAAGCCCTCCTGTTCTCCACTCATTACCTGTATTAACTGCACCTGTTTGAACTCATTACCTGTATAAAAGACACCTGTCCACACACTCAATCAAACAGACTCCAACCTCTCCACAATGGCCAAGACCAGAGAGCTGTGTAAGGACATCAGGGTTAAAATTGTAGACCTGCACAAGGCTGGGGATGGGCTACGGGACAATAGGCAAGCAGCTTGGTGAGAAAGCAATAACTGTTGGCGCAATTATTAGAAAATGGAAGAAGTTCAAGATGACGATCAATCACCCTCGGTCTGGGGCTCCATGCAAGATCTCACCTCGTGGGGCATCAATGATCATGAGGAAGGTGAGGGTTCAGCCCAGAACTACACGGCAGGACCTGGTCAATGACCTGAAGAGAGCTGGGACCACAGTCTCAAAGAAAACCATTAGTAACACACTACGCCGTCATGGATTAAAATCCTGCAGCGCATGCAAGGTCGCCGTGCTCAAGCCAGCGCATGTCCAGGCCCATCTGAAGTTTGCCAATGACCATCTGGATGATCCAGAGGAGGAATAGAGCTTTTTGAAGACAAAAATAGAGCTTTTTGGTCTAAACTCCACTCACCGTGTTTGGAGGAAGAAGAAGGATGAGTACAACCCCGAGAACACCATCCCAACCAGACCTGAACCCAATAGAAAATCTTTGGAGGGAGCTGAAAGTCCATATTGCCCAGCGACAGCCCCGAAACCTGAAGGATCTGGAGAAGGTCTGTATGGAGGAGTGGGCCAAAATCCCTGCTGCAGTGTGTGCAAACCTGGTCAAGAACTACAGGAAACATATGATCTCTGTAATTGCAAACAAAGGTTTCTGTACCAAATATTAAGTTCTGCTTTTCTGATGTATCAAATACTTATGTCATGCAATAAAATGCTAATTAATTACTTAAAATCATACAATGTGATTTTCTAGATTTTTGTTTTAGATTCCGTCTCTCACAGTTGAAGTGTACCTATGATAAAAATTACAGACCTCTACATGCTTTGTAAGTAGGAAAACCTGCGAAATCAGCAGTGTATCAAATACTTGTTCTCCCCACTGTACGTGACATGCCACAAGAGTTCTCTTCACAGTCCCCAAGTCCAGAACAGACTATGGGAGGCACACAATATTACATAGAGACATGACTACATGGAACTCTATTCCACATCAAGTAACTGATGCAAGCAGTAAAATTAGATTTTTTTTAAACAGACTGGGACTGTGAAGCAACACAAACATTGGCACAGACACATGCATACACACAGACAGATACGATAACATACGCACTATACATACTGTACACATGGATTTAGTACTGTAGATATGTGGTAGTGGTGGCGTAGGGGCCTGAGGGCACACAGTGTGTTGTGAAATCTGTGAATGTATTGTAATGTTTTAAAATGTTATAAACTTCCTTAATTTTGCTGGACCCCAGGAAGAGTAGCCACTGCTTTGGCAGCAGCTAATTGGGATCCATGATAAATACAAACACATTCAAAAACAAAAAGAGCTATCCAGAGAACCAACCAATTTTCAGTTTGCATTCAACCTTCAGGAGTCTCTTCCTGGAATTGAGGTTGGGTGGAACATAGATTTGTTCATCACTGGTATGTTTTAAAGCCCAGAGGCACTAGTGGAGCTGATGATGAGAGCGAGATAGTAACTGGTTGTGCCAGACAGGTACTTTTACTCTCTCTTACATGGAAAAACAAGAAGGAAGGTTTTGGGGGAATTTAGCAGGGAGGAATGTGTTAAGTACCTCTCGCCAAATGACTCTTTGCCTAAGAGACGTCAAAGTAAACTTCATGAGTAGCATTTGGATTAATCCATTGATTCCCTCACTATCAAGACACTAAGAAGGTGGTCAGGTGTAAATGGATACCTTATCCGACAAGTGCTCCTGGAGAAAAAAGTATATGTCTCTGTCAGATGTAGTGCCAATGGAGATTCTAACAAGTGTGGTCTTGTCATCTAGCCATCTTAGTGTTGTCAGTCAACCATAGCAAAAAAATAAATGAAACATCTCTCTATGCCTAGAGCATAGAGCACTTTGTCGTAAATTCTGGCATCTTCTCACACCCCCAGGACACAAAGCAGATTACTGGGTTGTGTTCTGAGAAATTATTGCATTGCAAAGGGTTGGGGCATGAGGAGAGGGATAGGCTGGGATAATATTTGTTAGAATTGTGTTTATAATGTGCACTGTGTCAACCCTCTGCCATCTGCAATTCTGATTAAACCTGGACACACAACCTACTACACTTGATTGACCTAAACCTTGAATACAATACAAAATTCTTGTCTGCAGGCCTATAAAATCCTTCTGATTTAGACATAACCCTAGAAATCTGGGTAGTGCCGAGGATGAGTCATCTCGCCCTGTAGGACGAGCATCAATAAAATATGAGAACCTGAGACCGGCAGAGAGGGAGAGAGGGTCTTACTCTGACCTCGCAAACTACGCCCCTCACTAAAGCCCTGGGGACCTGAGATGTGTCACATAGCTGCAACAGGTTATTAGTGGCACACACAAACGCATGCACGCACACACAAACACACATGCACACACGTATATACTAAACAAAGTATAAACACCTACACTCACACACTCTCACACATACACAATCTCTCTTTCTCACGCACACACATACTTGGTGAGGACACATGTCTAGGACAAAGGAGGGGGGAAACGACTGTGTCAGATGCTCAGTGAGCCTAGAGGGATAGTGGGCCGTCCCTTACATGCTGCCTGTACCAAATGTCTCAAGTACCTCTGCCACATTTGAGTTCTTGACACTTACCCAAAGGATATCAAGAGGAACGGTCCAAAATGGCGAAGGTGTCCTGTCTTCTGCTGACGGTGAGTACAAAACCAGCCTCGGTAAACGGTAAACACACACATTTTTACCTTCTAGTAATTTAGCAGACGCTCTTATCTAGAGAATGTGAGTGCATACTTTAAAAAAAATACTTTGTCATACTATATGTTGTACTGAAATGTAGATCACGGAAGTGTCATGTGGGTGCAGTATATCATAATATTAGTATGACACTGAGTTTTTTTCTCTCTGAACACTGAAAGGTTATGAGTCCATCTAGCCTACCTTATAAACAATAGCACAAAATGGCTGCCAGGGGTTTTAATTATGTTTAGTCAGAAACGGTAGAGAAAGCTAAACAAGCCACTCCCTTTTTCTGATTGGGGCTGAGTCACTCTGGTCTTCTTAAGTATTGCCCCTGACCTGCAGAGGCATCTTAATGGCTATATTTTTTATTAAAGTAAAAAAATGAATTAAAGGGTGGCGCAGCAGTCTAAGGCACTGCATCGCAGTGCTTGAGGCGTCACTACAGACCCGGGTTCGATCCCAAACTGTGTCACAACTGGCCATGACCAGGAGTCCCACATTTGGCTCAGTGTTGTTAGGGTAGGGTTTGGCTGGGGGGGCTTTACTTGGCTCATCGGGCTCTTGTGGCAGGCCAGGCGCCTGCAGGCTGACTTCAGTCATCAGATGAACAATGTTTCCTCTGACACATTGATTCTGCTGGCTTCTGGGTTAAGCGGGCAGGTGTTAAGAAGTGTGGTTCGGCAGGTCATGTTTCGGAGGACGCATGACTCGACCTTTGCTTCTCCCGAGCATGTTGGGGAGTTGCAGTGATGAGACAAGAATATAATTGCATATCACGAAATTTGGGAGAAAAAAGTGGTAAAAATAAACTGGCTCATTTATTCAAAAATAATCCAATAATTATTAGCATTCCTTATAATTATTGCATCATTTATCGGGTATCATTGGTCTTCAAGCTTTTCTTCTTTTGTGGTCTCTAACAAATATATTTTTATGTATTATACATGTCAATTGGCTGCAGTGATCCCAACTCAATTGTTATAAACCTCACCTTGCGTTCAACAAAAACAGCTTTGGACTTAAATAAATGAATGATATGTACCCATTGATAACTTAACAATGTTGTACCCCATCTGAACTAAAAATATAAGCTTGTTTTACTCCAATGTTTGCAAACAAAGTAAGTGTAAAACAACCAAAACATAGTTAAAACTCTCATTTTTATATCATGGAGTCCTTGCATCCGTAGCTCTGTCTATGAATTTGAGAGTGGTTACATTTCTCCAGTCCCATCCCTCAGCTTTTTACCGAAACGGGCAGGAGAACGCTTTGTTATTTTTTTACTGCTGATAGCTGCTTTAAATCATCATAACACACACCCCATTGAGTTCTAAAGCCTGACTCTGAATAAACATACTTTAAGTTGTTCATTTGTGCTGCACATTTTCAATTTGACCATCCCTTTACCAAGTCTACCAACCCAAGGTGACTATCCCTTAGTGGGTCTTCAAGCTTTTATATATTTTTTTATTTGATGTCTATAAAAACATTTCTATGAAATGTTTGGTGTCCCATGACACATATGTATGGAATGCAGCTTTGCATGGCATATTTTCTGTGCTGTAAACAAAGTGAAGGTGTCTCGTGCCTTGTTGCTCTCTGTTTGCTGTGGTACACTGCCTGGAATCTAATAGGGTTCTTCGGCTGTCCCCATCGAAGAACCCTTTAAAGAACCCTTTTGGTTCCAGGTAGATCTCACAGAGGTTTCTACATGGAACCTAAAGTTGTTTTACCTGGAACCAAAAAGGGTTCTAATATTGAACCAAAAAGAGTTGTTGTATAGAGCCCCAAAGTTAAGGTATTATAATACCCATAAAAAAGGTTCCAATCGCTATATTCATTTTTCCCAAATTAGCTTTTAATTATTATTTTTTTTGGGGGGGGGGGGGTAAGTACAGGCAAATATATTGATAAAAGTCACCTTGTCCTAGAGCTAGTTACATGGTTATCAAAATGTCACGCCGGGGTAAGCCTACACGAAAACACATGTTTCTAAAAACTCCAATGGGAAAAATGTATGGTGGAAAAACAATTGGAACCATTTTCATGTTTGACTGCTAGGTTATATGGGTATTATGAATCATACTGTGGTACTCTATGGGGACAGCCAAAGAACCCTTTTGAAACCCTTTTATCCAAGAGTGTATAAGATAAAATGCATGTAGTTTCATTACCATTTGGCTGTTATGCCCTCACCCGTCTGTGTGGTCGGCTGTGAATAACCTCACCCACTATATACTTATAACTGATTGGTTTGGTTCTGCCCACTATAGTGCTGTCCGGTTAGAACATGATGTTGAGGCCCATACTGAACACTTGGTCAACACCACATGCTCACACACACACACACACACACACTCACACAGCTGTTTCTATTTGAGGATGTTTATATGATTGTGGTAATCTGAATGACTTGGAATCGTATTGCTGTTGTTCTGTAAGACAAAGATATGCACACATGTAAACAGTACTAGTTAAGGTTTATACAATATACATATACACTACCGTTCAAAAGTTTGGGTTCACTTAGGAATGTCCTTGTTTTTGAAAGAAAATCACATATTTTTGTCCATTAAAATAACATCAAATTGATCAGAAATACAGTGTAGACATTGTTAATACTGTATTTGGAAATGGCAGATTTTTTATGGAATATCTACATAGACGTACAGAGGCCCATTATCAGCAACCATCACTCATATGTTCCAATAACACGTTGTGTTAGCTAATCCAAGTTTGTCATTTTAAAAAGGCTAATTGATCATTGGAAAACCCAGCTGAAAACTGTTGTTCTGATTAAAGAAGCAATACAACTGGCCTTCTTTAGACTAGTTGAGTATCTGGAGCATCTATCAAGTATCCAAGGAAGACCCAAGTGCAGACCGTGTTGAAGTAACTATGTTTTTGCAGCAAACAAAGGCAAGGGTACAGGGCGGCAGGCAGGCTCAGGGTCAGGGGCAGGCAGAGTGGTCAGGAGGGCGGGTTCAGGGTCAGGACGGATAAGGGTAAAAAAAACAGGGGGACGAAAAAGAAAGGCTGGGAAAAGACAGGAGTTGACAGGACAAAGCACTGGTAAGCTTGACAAACAAGATGAACAGGCAACAGACAAACAAAAAACACAGGTGTCAGTACACAGGGGATAATGGGGAAGATGGGGGTGGTGGACACCTGGAGGTGGTGGACACAAGCACAAAGACCAGCGAAACAGATCAGGGCGTGACAGTACCCCCCCCCCCCCTTCCCCTCTAGGGGCGCCACCTGGCATCCTACCTGGGCGCATACCTGGTTGATAGGGGTTCCGGCAGAAGTCGGCGATGATGGCTGGGTCCAGGATGTACCTAGCGGGGACCCAGCACCTCTCCTCCTGGCCATAACCCTCCCAGTCAACCAGGTACTGAAAACCCCTGCCCTGTGGTCGAACCCTTAGGATGCGTCTCCGGATGGCCGGATGGCCACTGATGACACAGGGAGGAGGGGTGGGCCTGGAAATGGAAGACAAAGGACTGTGAGACACGGGCTTAATACAGGATACATGAAAGGTGGGGTATATACGAAGGTTACGGGGCAACAGAAGATGAACAGCAGAGGGACTAATAATTCTAGAGATGGGAAATGGGCCAATAAACCGGGTAGAGAGCTTGCGGGATTCCACCAGGAGGGGCAGATCTGCCCGTAACGATATGAGCCGAGATGTTACCGGCGATCCACTTGTCATCAATACCTGGAGGTGGTCTTGAGGAAGACTGACCAGGGCTCTCCTTCAGATATGACAACAGCGGCGGACAAACATCTGGGCAGAAGGTATGCCGACCTCCTCTTCCTGCTCAGGGAAGAGCGGGGGCTGATACACCAGGGAACACTCAAACAGTGATAGGCCCGTGGCAGAGCAGGAAAGGGTGTTGCGGGCGTATTCCACCGAGACCAGCTGCTGGCTCCAGATGGTGGGGTTGGCGGAGACCAGGCAGAGCAGGGAGGTTTCCAGGTCCTGGTCGGCTCACTCCGACTGGCCGTTGGACTGCTGGTGGAACCGAACTAGGGACCTTCTGCACACATCAACAGTCACCCTCAAAGCATCGTTACCCATCGCGCCACAAAAGCCGCGGCCCTTGCAGAGCAAGGGGAACTACTACTTCAAGGTCTCAGAACAAGTGACGTCACTGATTGAAACGCTATTTAGCGCCCACGCTAACTAAGCTAGCCGTTTCACATCCGTTACACTCACCCCCCTTTTGACCTTCCTCCTTTTTCCGCAGCAACCAGTAATCCGGGTCAACAGCATCAATGTAACAGTATAATTTTTAACCGTCCCCTCGCCCATACCCGGGCGCGAACCAGGGACCTTCTGCACACATCAACAACTGACGCCTACGAAGCGTCGTTACCCATCGCTCCACAAAAGCCGCGGCCCTTGCAGAGCAAGGGGAACTACTACTTCAAGGTCTCAGAACAAGTGACGTCACTGATTGAAACGCTATTTAGCGCCCACGCTAACTAAGCTAGCCGTTTCACATCCGTTACAGGTGCATAACTCCTTCCAGAACTGGTACGAGAACTGAGGACCCCGGTCGGAGACCATGTCCAGGGGCAGTCCATGGATCCGGAAGACGTGCTGCACCATGACCTGGGCCGTCTCCTTGGCAGAGGGTAGTTTGGGGAGAGGAATGAAGTGGGCGGCTTTTGAGAACTGATCCACCAAGGTCAGGATGGCGGTGTTGTCATCAGACGATGTTAGACCCGTGACAAAGTTCAGGGAGATGTGGGAACAGGGATGGTGGGGGACAAGCAGAGGTTGGAGGAGACCAGCCAGAGCTTGCCGATTAGTCTTGTTCTGTGCACAAACTGTGCAAGCGGCGACGAATGCAGAAACGTCCAGCATCATGGTAGGCCAGGGTCCAGGTCCGACGGGCGCCCAGGTGGCAGACCAGCCTGGAGGAGTGGGCCCACTCCAGGACCGCGGAGCGGACTGTGTCAGGAACCAACATCCGTTTTTTTACTGCGAATGCTGCGCCTCATGGACCTGCTTCCCTATTCCCCAGCTGAGTGCCGTCGCCAGGCAGGAGGTGGGAAGGATGGTCTCGGGTTCCGAGGTAGTAGTCTTGGGGCTGTAGCAGCGGAACAGGGTATCCGTCTTGACATTCTTGGATCCTGGCGGTACGAGAGGGAAAAGTTTAACCGTGTGAACAGCAGGGCTCATCTGGCTTGCCTGGAGTTGAGGCTCTTGGCAGTGCGGAGATACTCCAGGTACTTGTGGTCAGTCCACATGATGAACGGATGTTCTGCCCCCTCCAGCCAGTGCATCCATTCCTCCAACGCCATCTTTACCGTGAGAAGCTCCTCATTCCCCACATCGTAGTTTCTTTCCATGGAGTTGAGGCGATGGGAGAAGAAGGATCTTGAAGTCGAGGGCAGCCCCCACTCCGACGTCCGAAGCATCGGCTTCCACCAAGATGGGTCCGGATGAACCAGGATGGGAGATGTGGTGATGCGATGTTTGAGATCCCGGAATGCTGGAGACCACGTGAACGGAACATTGGGCGAGGTGGGTGCTGGCGGGGGAAGCCAGGGTGCTGTAACCCCACATAAAGCCTCGATAGAAATTAGCGAACCCCAGGAAACATTGCAGCTGCACCCTGGATGTAGGTTGAGGCCAATCCATCACAGCTCTTACCTTCCCGGGATCCATCTGGACACTCCCAGCCAAATTGATGTAACCCAGAAAGGAGATGGTGAAGCGATGGAACTCGCACTTCTCCCCTACACAAACAGCTGATTCTCCAGAAGGTGTTGAAGGACCTGCCGGACACGGAGCACGTGTTCTTGAGGGGAGCAGGAGAAGACAAGGACGTCATCAATGTAGATGAAGACGAACCAGTTCATCATGTCAAAGAGAACATCATTCACCAGAGCCTAGAAGACAGCAGGGTGTTGGTGAGGCCAAAGGGCATGACCAGATACTCGTAGTGGCCACTGGCCGTGTTGTCTTCCACTCATCCACCTCTCGTATCCACACCAGGTGGTAGGCATTCCGTAGATCCGAAGGCTAAGGAGATGAGTGGTAGAGGTACTAGCCTGTACCCCTGCACAATGACTCGGTACTGGTGCCCCCTGTTTATAGACTCGTCATTGTTATTCTTATTGTGTTAAGGGGATAATGGGAAAGATGGGTGACACCTGGAGGGGGGTGGAGACAAGCGCTGGCCTTCTAGGTAGAGTTGCAAAGAAAAGCCATATCTCAGACTGGCTAATAAAAATAAAATATTAAGATGGGCAAAATAACACAACCACTGGACACTGCCTAGAAGGCCAGCATCCCGGAGTCGCCGCTTCACTGTTGACGTTGAGACTGGTGTTTGCGGGTACTATTACATGAAGCTGCCAGTTGAGGACTTGTGAGGTGTCTGTCCTCTTTCTATTCTGGTTAGAGCCCATTTGTACTGTTCTGTGAAGGGAGTAGTACCCAGCGTTATACGAGATCCTCAGTTTCTTAGCAATTTCTCGAATGGAATAGCCTTCATGTCACGTTCGTCGTATTGATGAGACCAAGGCGCAGCGTTATATGAATACATACTTCTTTTAATAAAGAAGTAACACTAAACAAACTAACAAAACGACTGTTAAGCTATATAAACCGAGTGCTGACAGGCAACTACACGTAGACAATAATCCACAAAACCAAACTGGAAAATGGCAACCTAAATAGGATCCCCAATCAGAGACAACGATAAACAGCTGTCTCTGATTGGGAAGCAATTCAGGCCACCATAGACCTATAATAAACCTAGACTAACAAAAAAACCTAGACAGGACTAACAAGCATACCCACCCTCGTCACATCCTGACCTGACCAAAATAATACATAAAACATAGAAAACTAAGGTCAGGGCGTGACACTTCATTTCTCAGGACAAGAATAGACTGACGAGTCTCAGAAGGAAGTTCTTTGTTTCTGGCCATTTTGAGCCTGTAATAGAACCCACGAATGCTGATGCTCCAGATACTCAACTAGTCTTAACAAGGCCAGTTTTATTGCTTCTTTAATCAGAACAACAGTTTTCAGCTGTGCTAACATAATTGCAAAAGGGTTTTCTGATGATCAATTAGCCTTTTAAAATTCTAAACTTGGATTAGCTAACACAATGTGCCATCGGAACACAGGAGTGACGGTTGCTGATAATGGGCCTCTGTATGCATATGTAGATATTCCATTTAAAAAATCAGCTGTTTCCAGCTTCAATAGTCATTTACAACATTAACAATGTCTACACCGTATTTCTGATCAGTTTGATGTTATTTTAACGGACATAAATGTTGCTTTTCTTTAAAAAACAAGGACATTTCTAAGTGACCCCAAACTTTTGAACGATAGTGTATGTGCATGTATAAATGGCAAATGGCATTATATGTAAAACATGTCTTTAAAGGGTTATAAACATTAGCAACAATATAAACATACACTTAAACATTCAGTTCTTGGAGGGAGAGCGAAACTAATTACTTAGATTGACAAAGGGTCAAGATTTATTGCACCCTCTTCTCCAGCCTTGTGTGAGAATCTGCCAGGCTGAGACCATATCCGATCTGGCCTGGCGCCACAAGGTCGTAAATTAATCTGTGCATGCTAAAGAGCTGTCTGGGATGACTCTAGAAGCTTACGCATGGCAGCGCAATAAAACACCTTAATAAGGCCACTATGGAAAACGCTGTGTTAGCGTTTGCATGCAATACATCATTTACCAATACATCTAAATAAAAAATAAAACCACTTCTGCAAAAGTACTTGTGCAACCAATGCAATAATAACACTTATGTCAGTACGGAATAATACTACATACGATAAACAGTACGCAAAGCAGTATTGGCAACTCCAACATCAAAGAATACTAACAGCCATACAGTAGGACATATGGCTGAAACTTATCAAAGTAACATGAAGTGAATGACTTATTATTACACAGCATGTAAAATCCCCAATAAAATTCAGATATTTGTGTTACTGTCGACAATATTAAGTCCTCCGAAACATGCTCCTTCTCCCTTCGGACTACGATAACACTCTGACCTGAGTGGGCCGGTGCAGTGGGCGGGTGCAGTGTCCAGATGAGAATTTCCAAGTGTTCTGATTGGTTGGGAATGGCAGGGCTATGATCGGTGAGGAATAACTTAGATAGGTTAAATAAAGGTGAAATAAAATTACATTTAAAAAAAAAGTAGGCTGAGCAGCCAAACTAACGGGACGGGACTTAAGAGAAACTGAAGGGACCTTGAGGGGAAGTTAGGTAGAGGAAACGAGCAGGGTGGCCTTTTTTTACAATAATAGTTACAGTGTTCAGTTAATCGCGCAATGTGTTTGTATTGCAACTTTCTGGCATGTGAGACTAATACAGACAATACACAGAATGGCAATGTCCTCTATCTTACACGGCTCCATACAATCATCCCCTGCTGCATATAATGTACTTCCCACCATCAACATTACTCATCATGCACGCACACACACACGCACGCCACTATACAGTACATCCAAACTCTCCCACTATCATGATGGCTTCCACAGGTCTGTCACCTGCAATGATTCATACCTTCATCTTTATGTATTTTTTACTACACACACCTGTGAATATATCCTCTCTAATTGCATATTTGCACCCTTCTATCATCAGGTCTCCATGACGGTTGCATTAGCACTGGCACATGACACTGGCAACTATACACTGAACAAGCGGGAAAAGAGGGTATGTCATGGGTATTTCCAGAAATTAAAATACATTTGAGTTTAAAAACACAGGTACAATGACCCTCTTCCCCTCACCTTCTCTGATTTCCTGAAGGAGCTGCTGCTGCGTTCCAAAAGAAGGTGGGTCCTATCCACAATTGAGCTAGTGGAGGAGGACCCTGGACCTTTCCCTAAATTCGCCACACAGGTAAAATCATTCATACAGCAACAAACAAGACAAATCTGTCTACACATGCTACCTCAGTAAAGGTAGAAAACCACTGGGCTCATAAGTAGTATATAATCATTCAAGAGAAGAACAGTTCCAACAGAACTCTGTAGTGAGCTTTACTGTGAACCCTCTACCGCCCTGAAAATTGATCATCTTTCCAGATGTTCAACGATAAAACGGCTCTTTTCAAAAGTCATCAGTTCCGTTTATCTGGAACTGGAGTGACCGAGGAACCGGTGGACGTGTTCTCCATCGACGACGAGGATGGAGTGGTGTACGTACACAAGCCTATCGACAGGGAGACATACCCCTTCTTTCATGTAAGCATCAAAAGACAAAGACAGACGGATGGACAGACAGACAAACGGAATACCTTAACATAGCCGTAATATATTATTTCCCACAGATTATGTTTGACATCATTAACAAGGAGACTGGTGAGCTTGTGGACAAGACTCTGACGTTCGACGTGGCGATTACGGACATCAATGACAACGCCCCTTACTTTGAGCACCCTGTCATGAAAGCCAGTGTAAAAGAGAACATGCCAGAGGGTCAGTACACACAAAGGCTGTAAATCATGTGCCTGTATATAAGCCTCGTACAAAGTATTATTTAACTAGACTGCTCGCCCAAGAACCAAGCAGTTGTTGCGTTCGGCTGAGAAATCAAGTGGCAAGTGGCTGCTCTTTCTTGATCATAGAGAACATGTAAAGGGGAACTCATTTCCCCTCTTCTCCTCCTCCTATTCCTGTTTTTCCTTCTCACCTTTCACTCTCCTCCTTCCTTCCCTCCCCCCCTCCCTGTATCAGGGTATCTGCCAGTGCCTCTGACAGCCAGGGACATGGATCAGGTGAACACACAGAACTCCAACATCAGTGTAAGGGTGTTGTCTCAGGAGCCAGCCGAGCCCAAGATCAACCTGAAGCAGGTTGAGGGCACCAAGATGAGCCAGCTCACCTTCACCGGCTGCTTTGACTATGACGTAAGGCTCCACTATGACACACACATCATTACATACAGCATGTGCAAACACACACAATTGACGCACAAACTCTCTCACACACACACACACACACAGTCAATAACTTTATGTAAAATTGTGGATCAATATTTCATTTATGTTGTTGTTCACATAGAAAGTAAAGATGTATAAAGTGGTTGTTGAAGCTCGGGATCATGGGATACCAGCCCTGTCCTCAACTGCAGTGGTCAACCTCCACATAATGGACTCCAACACTCACCAGCCAGTGTTCAAAGACAAGACCGTAAGTTCCAAGTTGATTGATTGATTGACTGGTTGTTTGATTGGTTCATTGATTTGTTGATCGATTGATTGAAAAAGTCTTTATTGATTTTTGAAGCACAAATACTTACTTTACCGTCTTTCTTTGCAGTACAATACTCACATGATGGAGATGGAATCCAATAAAGAGATACTCCGAGTGGCTGTGACTGATGCAGACACCCCCAACACCCCCGCATGGCGAGCCGTTTACTCCATTGTGAAGGGGAACGAGGAAGGAAACTATAAGATTGAGACCGACCCCAAGACCAACGAGGGTATACTGACTGTCATCAAGGTGAGTCTGTTTGACCTTATGCCCTTACATGAGTAGGCCAACAATGTCCTGAGCATGAACATTACTTAGTCGGTCCCTCCAGGATTTCGCTTCGTTTTTTGTGATACGGAGTTGCATTCCAAAATGCTTGATTTTGCTGCTGCAATACATTTGAAAAAGGCCCGAAAATGTGCTGACAAGGGAAAACATTTTTGTTACTTGATTGATCCATTTTATATAACAAAAGCTCAGTAATTGGTTAGAATTGCGAGCCCTCTTTTTGTAGTGTTGTGATTGAACAGTTATTGTGATGATTTGACTGTTTGTGCATTTCTCTCAGGGGAAGGATTTTGAGAAGACAACGTTGACCAATGTGCAGATCGCCGTGGAGAACGAGGAGCCTTTGTTTGTGTGTAGCTCCGGCGGGGCCGTGTCCCATGGTAAAACCCTGACTGTGCCCCCCCAGACAGTCAACGTGACTGTGAAGGTGATTGACGTGAACGACCCCCCGGTGTTTGACAATAAAGTGACAAACGTGTATGGAATGGAAGAGCAGGAGGTGGGAAAGGTGCTGTACAAACCCAAAGTCACCGACGTTGACTCAGATGTGGAAAAAATCAGGTGGGTGGCATAACATGTTATGCCTCAGAAACATCATAATGATTCTTCATTCACCTAGGTTGTGATATTGATTCCCGCAACTTACAATATATATACAAAAGTTTGAGGACTTATTACTTAAAGTTTCACCATTATTACTTATGGCAGTAAGGAAAAGCCATGTGTTGACCTGTCTGCCTGTCTGCCTGCCTGCCTGTCTGTCTGTCTGTCTGTCCGTCCGTCCGTCCGTCCGTCCGTCCGTCCGTCCGTCCGTCCGTCTGTCTGTCTGTCTGTCTGTCCTCTCCATGTCCTGATCAGGTATGAGTTAGTTGAGGACCCAGCAGGCTGGTTCACCATAGACCCCAAGACCGGAGAGGTTACTACAGTGAAGAAGATGGACCGGGAGTCACCTTACGTCGACAAAGACAACATCTACACTATTCTAATCCAAGCCATAGACGACGGTTAGTGTGTAGTGTGTATGTGTGCATGTGTTTGTGTGTGTGCTTGCATGCAGCTGTGTGTATGTACAGTTGAAGTCGGAAGTTGACATACACTTAGGTTGGAGTCATTAAAACTCGTTTTTCAACCACTCTCTCGTTTTTCAACCACACAAACTATAGTTTTGGCAAGTCGGTTAGAACATCTACTTTGTGCTTGACACAAGTCATTTTTCCAACAATTGTTTACAGATCAGATTATTTCACTTATAAATCACTGTATCACAATTCTAGTGGGTCAGAAGTTTACATACACTAAGTTGACTGTGCCTTTAAACAGCTTGGAAGATTCCAGAAAATGATGTCATGGCTTTAGAAGATTCTGATAGGCTAATTGACATTATTTCAGTCAATTGGAGGTGTACCTGTGGATGTATTTCAAGGTCTACCTTCAAACTCAGTGCCTCTTTGCTTGACATCATGGGAAAATCAAAAGAAATCAGCCAAGACCTCAGATTGTAGACCTCTACAACTCTGGTTAATCCTTGGAAGCAATTTCCAAATGCCTGAAGGTACCACGTTCATCTGTACAAACAATAGTACGCAAGTGTAAAGAACATTTGACCACGCAGCCGTCATACCGCTCATGAAGAAGACGCGTTCTGTCTCCTAGAGATGAATGTACTTTGGAGCAAAAAGTGCAAAATCAATCCCAGAACAACAGCAAAGGTCCATGTGAATATGCTGGAGGAAACAGGTACAAAAGTATCTATATCCACAGTAAAATGAATCCTATATTGACATAACCTGAAAGGCCGCTCAGCAAGAAAGAAGCCACTGCTCCAAAACAGCCATAAAGAAGCCAGACTACGGTTTGCAACTGCACTTATGGACAAAGAAAGTACTTTTTGGAGAAATTTCCTCTGGTCTGATGAAACAGAAATAGAACTGTTTGGCCATAATGACCATCGTTATGTTTGGAGGAAAAAGAGGGGAGGCTTGCAAGCCGAAGAACTCCATCCCAACCGTAAAGCACGGGGGTGGCAGCATCATGTTGTGGGGGTGATTTTCTGCAGGAGGGACTAGTGCACTTCACAAAATAGATGGCATCATGAAGCAGGAAAATTGAAGCAGGAAAAACATCTCAAGACATCAGTCAGGAAGTGAAAGCTTGGTCGCAAATGGGTCTGCCAAATGGACAATGACCCCAAGCATACTTCCAAAGTTGTGGCAAAATTTCTTAAGGACAACAAAGTCAAGGTATTGGAGTGGCCATCACAAAGCCCTGACCTCAATCCCATAGAAAATGTGTGGGCAGAACTGAAGAAGCATGTGCAAGCAAGGAGGCCTACAAACCTGACTCAGTTACACCAGCTCTGTCAGGAGGAATGGGCCAAAATTCACACAATTTATTGTGGGAAGCTTGTGGAAGGCTACCTGAAATGTTTGACCCAAGTTAAACAATTTAAAGGAAATGCTACCAAATACTAATTGAGTGTATGTAAACTTCTGACCCACTGGGAATGTGATGAAAGAAATAAAAGCTGAAATAAATAATTCTCTGTACTATTATTCTGACATTTCACATTCTTAAAATAAAGTGGTGATCCTAACTGACCTTAAACAGGGAATTTTTACTAGGATTAAATGTCAGGAATTGTGGAAAAACTAAGTTTAAATATATTTTGCTAAACATCCCACTTCAACTGTGCATATGTGTATGGTATTGAGCATAATAAAGTATTCAAAGTCTCTGACTTCATTTCTCAGGGGAGCCCCCTGCCACGGCTACAGGCACCATTCTGGTCCACCTGGGGGATATCAATGACAACACGCCCTATGTGGTGGAGAAGAAGCTAGTGATGTGTGGTAACAAGGTTATTGTGCCGGTATCAGACAAGGACAACCATCCCTTTGGATGTCCCTGTTTCCTCTCCCTGGGAGCGGACAACGGAGACAAAGCACTGAAGAGCCGCTGGAAACTGGACCCTGCCACTGGTTAGCAGAATCACACACATCCATATACACACACACCAAAGCTCTGCATTTATCCTGATATATATTAATCTACTATTTCCGTACAGAGCTGAAGGGTTGTATAGCTGTCATAGACCTCTTACAAAGTCTATAAATACACATGGACATTTCAGCCAATCTCAACACAACCTGCTCACCTGGAAAAATACAAAAAAATACTGAGATGTCAGGTCCTTCAACGCTGCACAGCACTGAGTATAATTAACCCCCTACCTTCTTTTCCTCTCCTTCCACCCCTCTCTCTCTCTTTCTCCCTGGTGGTCAGGTGTGGAGGCGGGTCTGGTCAGTCTCAAGAGTCTGCCGTACGGTAACTACACAGTACCTCTGGTGATCCAGGACCAGCAAGGGATGGTTGTAAATGACACTGTCGAGGTTATGGTGTGTGACTGTGGGGGAGGGGACAAGTGTAGGGCCTCTCTACCCCGGACCTCCAGCCTGGGCTTGGCCGCTATAGGACTACTGCTGGCTGGACTGCTTCTCCTCTTACGTGAGTTCAAAGGGAATAGGTATGGAGTACTGTAGATAGAGATAAGGCATAGTTAGAGAGTAGGCGGACAATCAGTAAAGTCAGTTACTCAGACAGTCTTAGAACTAACCGTAGTGCTTATAGCCTGAAATCTGGAGTGGAGAAAGATTTGAAAGACACCAATTCAGTCTAATCCAAATCACATCTATCGAATTGAGATCAAACTTGTGATGCAATATTGCTAGAACATGTTGATCGGTAGCAGTAATATAGCAGTGACATGCTATGAAGTGTTATGCAACCATGACTTTAAACACCCGTGAGTTGTTTGTACTGTAAAATGCTATGTTATACGTTCGACTGTTAGCAGTGACACTGTGGTTGTGTGTCCCTCTTCCAGTGCTGCTGCTTTTCCTCCTGCTGTGTGAGTGTGGCGGTAAGACGTTCACACACCTCCCCCTCAATCTGCAAGACGAGGGAAACCAGACTCTTATCAACTACAATGAGGAGGGAGGGGGCTCCGCATGCAAGGTGTGTGGGGGTGTGTGCATGTGGGTTACGCGTGCAAGTGTGTGCGCGTGTGTGTGTGTGTGTGTGTGTGTGTGTGTGTGCAGTAATAATATAGGTTTATTAGCTATTTATTTGTACACAATGTGCAATGTTTGGGGTGTTCAGCACACAGACAGGAGCGTACAATACTATCCCTTACCGGGCTGTGATGTGCTTACATCATTGTGGTCATTGAGTCTGCGTGTGGCAGGTCTGGTACGTACTCATGGCAAGACAGGTGTTCTCCCTCTGTTTGTAATCTGACATGTTTCATGTTGTAATAACTTTTAATTGTTCTTGTCATTTCCTCTTTTAATGTTATCTTCTCTCCTCACCCCTTTTCTCCTTCTCGTTCCTCTACTGCTGTCCTATAAACTCCTCTTCTTTTCCAATCCAATCTGTTTACCTCTCCTGCCTCCACTCCTCCTCTCTCCTGCCTCCACTCCTCCTCTCTCCTGCCACCACTCCTCCTCTCTCCTGCCTCCACTCCTCCTCTCTCCTGCCTCCACTCCTCTCTCCTGCCTCCACTCCTCCTCTCTCCTGCCACCACTCCTCCTCTCTCCTGCCTCCACTCCTCCTCTCTCCTGCCTCCACTCCTCCTCTCTCCTGCCACCACTCCTCCTCTCTCCTGCCTCCACTCCTCCTCTCTCCTGCCTCCACTCCTCCTATCTCCTGCCTCCACTCCTCCTCTCTCCTGCCTCCACTCCTCCTCTCTCCGGCCTCCACTCCTCCTCTCTCCGGCCTCCACTCCTCCTCTCTCCGGCCTCCACTCCTCTCTCCGGCCTCCACTCCTCCTCTCTCCTGCCTCCACTCCTCCTCTCTCCTGCCTCCACTCCTCCTCTCTCCTGCCTCCACTCCTCCTCTCTCCTGCCTCCACTCCTCCTCTCTCCTGGCTCCACTCCTCCTCTCTTCTGCCACCACTCCTCTCTCCTGCGACCATTCCTCCTCTCCTCATCTCTCATGCCCCTATCCTCCTTATTTTCCCTCCTTCTCTCTCTCGCCTCCTGTCCCTCTCTCTTAGGGTGAGCCCATGTTGATCTTGGCTCGCACCACTTCCAACCATGTAGCCGTGGACGTGGTAGATGGAATGAAGCAGGCCACCACAGGCATAAAGGTAAACTGGCCACTATCCTTACTTTCCTCTCTTCTTCTTAATTTTGTCTTTAACATCTCTTTCTGCTTCACAACCCTTATTTATAAATGGTCTATGGTCACAACAGGGTTTGAGGTTTTTCAATGCTGTGTGTGTGTATGTGTGTGTGTGTGTGTGTGTGTGTGTGTGTGTGTGTGTGTGTGTGTGTGTGTGTGTGTGTGTGTGTGTGTGTGTTCTGCACGGTTAGGTGGAGTTGTGTGTGTGTGAGAGAGTGTATGAGATGTATCGTGATGGAGGAACAGAGTTAAGAGAAGTCATTAATGCAATGACAGTTACAGGTGACTCTGTGTAGGGTGTGTGTTTCCCTCTAATATGTACTATATAAGTATGGAAAGCACGAACTGAAGCAGGTTCTGTCACCACAAGCATCATTTATTTTCTATTGTACCAATAAAATAGCAGTAAAATAGCTCACATACATGATTTGGGTGTGACTTGTGACTCATGAGCACATGTGCCACATGCAAAGTGAGTAAGCCTACAACACTGACCACATTCTCCAAACCACACTTCCATGTCTAGTTTGACTGTGCAGGGAAGATGAACCAGTCTGCTAAAAGAATGTGTTGGTGGCCCCGGAAAAGGTGGCAGTTACACTTGCTTGTAAATACCTGTAGGCCTAGTTGATCGGCTTGGATGACTTGTCTTTTGTATTAAGTATAGAATACAGTACAGACAACGGCCTCCCGAGTGGCACAGCAGTCTAAGGCACTGCATCATGACCTGGAAACCCATGAAGCGGTGCACAATTGGCCCAGCGACTTCCAGGTTAGGGGAGGGTTTGGCCGGCTGGGATTTCCTTGTCGTGCTCTAGCGACTCCTTGTGGCAGGCCGGGAGCCTGCAAGCTGACCACGGTTGCCGGTTGGACGGTGTTGCGACTGACACATTGGTGCGTCTGGCTTCCGGGTTAAGCGAGCATTATATCAAGAAGCAGCGCGGCTTGGCAGGATCGTCTTTCAGGGGACGCATGGCTCTCAACCTTTGCCACTCCCAAGTCCGTCGGGGAGTTTCAGCGATGGGACAAGACTGTAACTACCAATTGGATATCACAAAATTGGGAAGAAAAAGGGGTAAAGTACAAAAAAAAGTAATATCATAGTAGTGTGTACTAGAGATGTATGGAGTGTACGGAATAAAATAGAGTGAAGTAATGTGAACTAAGATATTTAAAATAGTGGATTGTGTAGGGCACAGTGTGCACTAGAGGGCATAGTAAAGTATGATGGTGGGAGAACATTAGTGAGATTTAGAAGATTTATGAGGTGCGCTAAGTTATATAGTGCATAATCTTTTATGATGGTTTCCTAAACAGGATGGACTTGTTGGTACAAGCATGCCATCAGCTTGTCAAAGGAGATTGAGTTAGAGCCAAGTCTCTAAACTGTAAGATAGCCCTACTGTTGAACAGAGCTAGCTACTATCTACCTTTACCGCTCTATCTGCTACGCTACACCTCTTCATATAATCATGTTATTAACTCTTTCAACAACAACAAGAAGACTAGTCACTACATACAGATGTAGTAGCTAGCTTAATCTGAGCCAGTTTGCTTCTGCAGGGAAATAATCCTGCACCAACAGGAAATGTGAATTATTATGTGGATTATAATTCATGGACATTTTTGTAGGCGTTGATACATTTTCAGGTAGCACTTTATAAAAACGTCACATAATTCTAATTCTAATAAATCGTTTATTCACAAGTTAATAATCATTACTCACACATTTGTAAATGTTAGTAACCTCGTTACTCACACATTTGTAAACAACGTTTAACGTATTTAATAATGATTCGTAAGATCATTTATAAGACGTGTAATATAGATCCTTATAAACCATTAAATAATCATTACTTGTCTTTTTGCATGGCCTTGTCTAAAGTGTGGGCTATTTTTACTTTAGAAATACTTTAGAAATGTTTTGTGTGACCAGTGTAATTTGGACATGCCATTGGTAGACATTCTATCTGTTAAACCTGTACCGGGACGGTTGAGCTAACGCGCACTAATGTGACTAGCATGACATTGTAAGTAACAGCAAACTTTCCAGGACATAGACATGTCTTATTTCGGCAGAAAGGATACATTCTTGTTAATCTAACTGCACTGTCCAATTTACAGTAGCTATTACAGAGCATTTACAGTCTGTCCACGAGAGATTAAGAGCAGCCCATAGACTGCTTACGAGGTAAGGAAAGGAATATGGGAATATTTATTTTTGCTGAGCTATCCTATTACGTTTAAATAGTTACTACCTGCCCTTTAAAGGTCCAGCCAAGCAAAGCCTTGTGTGAAAAATTGTCTGCTGTTTAAAGAATGAAGCAATGGAAGCACATATCAGTAGCAAGGAAAGAATACAAACCCACTAGACAAAAACTGTCTGGTCCTGCCAGCTGTTGTGTGTAGAATGCCTTTCCCTGTTTTATGGTTAGTTCGCATTTGAAAGGTTGCAAAACATTAGCAAAAAAAACATTCCCATTACTCTTCCTCAAATCCTTGCAACATTTGTTTCACAATGTCACTCAAAACATTTATAAAGTATTTATAAAGTAGAAATAGCCCACACTTTAGATGAGGCCACGCAAAAAGACTTAACTAATGATTAGTAAATGGTTTATAAGGACCTATATTAAACATCTCATGACTGGAGTAACGATTCATAAATTCTGAATAAACTATTTACTATTCCATTATAAATAAATGCTTTGTAATTTGGAGGTATTATAAAGTGCTATCAGTTTTCGTAAGGGAAAATTAAGTCTGAAATGTAAAAGTGGAAATGACAAACTTCAGAAGCCTTTTTATACCTCAAATGCACTAAAAGTTTTACATTTCTTGCATTTCTACTGCAAAAGGGTGATCAAATTAAGATCCTACATCTATACTCCATCTTCCACCATTTCACTACAACACCGTGATCACGGTCTAAATCCCTGTTGTTTAAAGGAAATGCCTGAAACTAGATTCTTGTTCTGGAGAGCTACTGTCCTGTAGGTTTTCAATCCAACCGTAATCTAGCACACCTGATTCTAATTAGCTGGTTGATAAACTGAACCAGGTTAGTTAAATTTGGCGTTGGAGCAAAAATCTACAGGAAGGTAGCTCTCCAGGAACAGGGTTGGAGACCCTTGCTCTACATACTGGTCTTGACGAGAAGAAAAAAAAACTGTTGGGGGACGTTCTCTTCTGCACTGTTCAACAAATCCAGTAAAGTTAAGAGTGTCACCTTGGTTCAAAAGCTCTCTTTCGATATCCTCTGAAAACCGAAACATCCGGTTTTTGGGTACTCGGCAGAGGCTATTTATGCTGTGCTTGACTCTCTTCTCTGATCGGATAGCTTACTCAGGAGACCAATGAGATGACCCAAGAGACCAATGAGACATACAGAACCACAGGGAGGACCGTGGTAAGTGACAGCCTTGCTGACAAACCTGATTTTTCAAGCGTTGAAGTTCCAGCCTAAATTCAGCGAAACGGAAACAAGTATATGTTTTAAAACCTGTTGTGTTTTAAAATATCTTTGAACTACTTTTCCCTGGAGAGCTACTGTCCTGTTGGTTTTCACTCCAACCCAAAACAAGTGCACGTGATTATAACAATAAGCACGTTGATCAGCTGAATCAAGTCAGTTACAACTGGGGTTGGAGTGAAAACCTACAGGAGGGTAGTTATCCAAGAGCAGGGTTGAAGAGCCGTGCTCTAGCTCATTCTGAAGTTTGGGGAACTTTGTAAATTGCCAATGTTTTATCTACTACAGCTTGGACCAGTTGTACTATCCCCGACGGTTCGATTGCACTGAATAGCATTGTCTTTAACCCGTGTCATCTATTTATGAGAGATGTAATCAAAGAGCATTGCATGTTCCTTCTACCTGTCTCAGTGGTATACGTCTCATAGTTCTATGTTGAGTGGTCCTACATCACAGTGTGCAAAACACAATTTAACTCTTTATGGTCCTCAATTATAGTGTCATTTAGCACTTTGTGCATTTACACTATCACCCTGTCATTATCTAACATGTGCATCATGGCATTACTGTCTAAATCGCCGTGACCCCCAACCAACCTCTCCACTCACTGGACCCTTTTGATCACCCGACTGAGCATGCCTCTCCTTAATGTCAATATGCCTTGTCCATTGCTGTTCTGGTTAGTGTTTATTGGCTTATTTCACTCTAGAGCCTCTAGTCCTGCTCATTATACCTTTTCCAACCTATTAGTTCCACCACCCACACATGCAATGACATCTCCTGGTTTCAATGATGTTTCTAGAGACAATATCTCTCTCTTCATCACTCAATACCTAGGTTTACCTCCACTGTATTCACATCCTACCTTACCTTTGTCTGTACATTATACCTTGATGCTATTTTATCGCCCCCAGAAACCTCCTTTTACTCTCTGTTCCAGACGTTCTAAACGACCAATACTTATTGCTTTTAGCCGCACCCTTATTCTACTCCTACTCTGTTCCTCTGGCGATGTAGAGGTGAATCCAGGCCCTGCAGTGCCTAGCTCCACTCCTATTCCCCAGGCGCTCTCTTTTGACGACTTCTGTAACCGTAATAGCCTTGGTTTCATGCATGTTAACATTAGAAGCCTCCTCCCTAAGTTTGTTCTATTCACTGCTTTAGCACACTCTGCCAACCTGGATGTTCTAGCTGTGTCTGAATCCTGGCTTAGGAAGACCACCAAAAATTCAGACATTTTAATTCCAAACTACAACATTTTCAGACAAGATAGAACTGCCAAAGGGGGCGGTGTTGCAATCTACTGCAAAGATAGCCTACAGAGTTCTGTCCTACTATCCAGGTCTGTACCCAAACAATTTGAACTTCTACTTTTAAAAATCCACCTCTCTAAAAACAAGTCTCTCACCGTTGCCGCCTGCTGTAGACCACCCTCTGCCCCCAGCTGTGCTCTGGACACCATATGTGAACTGATTGCCCCCCATCTATCTTCAGAGCTTGTGCTGCTAGGCGACCTAAACTGGAACATGCTTAACACCCCAGCCATCCTACAATCTAAACTTGATGCCCTCAACCTCACACAAATTATCAATGAACCTACCAGGTACCTCCCCAAAGCCTTAAACACGGGCACCCTCATAGATATCATCCTAACCAACTTGCCCTCTAAATACACCTCTGCTGTTTTCAACCAAGATCTCAGCGATCACTGCCTCATTGCCTGCATCCGTAATGGGTCAGCGGTCAAACAACCTCCACTCATCACTGTAAAACGCTCCCTGAAACACTTCAGCGAGCAGGCCTTTCTAATCGACCTGGCCGGGGTATCCTGGAAGGATATTGATCTCATCCCGTCAGTAGAGGATGCCTGGATATTTTTTTTAAATGCCTTCCTAACCATCTTAAATAAACATGCCCCATTCAAGAAATGTAGAACCAGGAACAGATATAGCCCTTGGTTCTCCCCAGACCTGACTGCCCTTAACCAACACAAAAACATCCTATGGCGTTCTGCATTAGCATCGAACAGCCCCCGTGATATGCAGATGTTCAGGGAAGCTAGAAACCATTATACACAGGCAGTTAGAAAATCCAAGGCTAGCTTTTTCAAGCAGAAATTTGCTTCCTGCAACACTAACTCAAAAAAGTTCTGGGACACTGTAAAGTCCATGGAGAATAAGAACACCTCCTCCCAGCTGCCCACTGCACTGAAGATAGGAAACACTGTCACCACTGATAAATCCACCATAATTGAGAATTTCAATAAGCATTTTTCTACGGCTGGCCATGCTTTCCACCTGGCTACTCCTACCCCGGTCAACAGCACTGCACCCCCCACAACAACTCGCTCAAGCCTTCCCCATTTCTCCTTCTCCCAAATCTGCTCAGCTGATGTTCTGAATGAGCTGCAAAATCTGGACCCCTACAAATCAGCTGGGCTAGACAATCTGGACCCTTTCTTTCTAAAATTATCTGCCAAAATTGTTGCCACCCCTATTACTAGCCTGTTCAACCTCTCTTTCGTGTCGTCTGAGATTCCCAAAGATTGGAAAGCAGCTGTGGTCATCCCCCTCTTCAAAGGGGGTGACACTCTTGACCCAAACTGCTACAGACCTATATCTATCCTACCATGCCTTTCTAAGGTCTTCGAAAGCCAAGTCAACAAACAGATTACCGACCATTTCGAATCTCACCATACCTTCTCTGCTATGCAATCTGGTTTCAGAGCTGGTCATGGGTGCACCTCAGCCACGCTCAAGGTCCTAAATGATATCTTAACCGCCATCGATAACAAACATTACTGTGCAGCCGTATTCATTGATCTGGCCAAGGCTTTCGACTCTGTCAATCACCACATCCTCATCGGCAGACTCGACAGCCTTGGTTTCTCAAATGATTGCCTCGCCTGGTTCACCAACTACTTCTCTGATAGAGTTCAGTGTGTCAAATCGGAGGGTCTGCTGTCCGGACCTCTGGCAGTCTCTATGGGGGTGCCACAGGGTTCAATTCTTGGACCGACTCTCTTCTCTGTATACATCAATGAGGTCGCTCTTGCTGCTGGTGAGTCTCTGATCCACCTCTACGCAGACGACACCATTCTGTATACTTCTGGCCCTTCTTTGGACACTGTGTTAACAACCCCCCAGGCAAGCTTCAATGCCATACAACTCTCCTTCCGTGGCCTCCAATTGCTCTTAAATACAAGTAAAACTAAATGCATGCTCTTCAACCGATCGCTACCTGTACCTACCCGCCTGTCCAACATTACTACTCTGGACGGCTCTGACTTAGAATACGTGGACAACTACAAATACTTAGGTGTCTGGTTAGACTGTAAACTCTCCTTCCAGACCCATATCAAACATCTCCAATCCAAAGTTAAATCTAGAATTGGCTTCCTATTTCGCAACAAAGCATCCTTCACTCATGCTGCCAAACATACCCTTGTAAAACTGACCATCCTACCAATCCTCGACTTTGGCGATGTCATTTACAAAATAGCCTCCAATACCCTACTCAACAAATTGGATGCAGTCTATCACAGTGCAATCCGTTTTGTCACCAAAGCCCCATATACTACCCACCATTGCGACCTGTACGCTCTCGTTGGCTGGCCCTCGCTTCATACTCGTCGCCAAACCCACTGGCTCCATGTCATCTACAAGACCCTGCTAGGTAAAGTCCCCCCTTATCTCAGCTCGCTGGTCACCATTGCATCTCCCACCTGTAGCACACATTCCAGCAGGTATATCTCTCTAGTCACCCCCAAAACCAATTCTTTCTTTGGCCGCCTCTCCTTCCAGTTCTCAGCTGCCAATGACTGGAACGAACAACAAAAATCTCTGAAACTGGAAACACTTATCTCCCTCACTAGCTTTAAGCACCAACTGTCAGAGCAGCTCACAGATTACTGCACCTGTACATAGCCCACCTATAATTTAGCCCAAACAACTACCTCTTTCCCTACTGTATTTTATTTATTTATTTATTTTGCTCCTTTGCACCCCATTATTTTTATTTCTACTTTGCACATTCTCCCATTGCAAATCTACCATTCCAGTGTTTTACTTGCTATATTGTATTTACTTTGCCACCATGGCCTTTTTGCCTTTACCTCCCTTATCTCACCTCATTTGCTCACATCGTATATAGACTTGTTTATACTGTATTATTGACTGTATGTTTGTTTTACTCCATGTGTAACTCTGTGTCGTTGTATGTGTCGAACTGCTTTGCTTTATCTTGGCCAGGTCGCAATTGTAAATGAGAACTTGTTCTCAACTTGCCTACCTGGTTAAATAAAGGTGAAATAAAATAAAAAAATTACTTAGCTCAACAAAATAGTGGTGACAACAGTGGTACACAATTCTGATGGAGGATACACCAAGCTGATGGAGTAGGGCATCAGTGTACACTACATGACCAAAAGTATGTGGACGCCTGCTTGTCGAACATCTCATTTCAAGATCATGGCATGAATATGGAGTTGGTCCCCCCCATCTGCTACTATAACAGCCTCCACTCTTCTGGGAAGGCTTTCCACTAGATGTTCGAACATTGCTGCGGGGACTTGCTTCCATTCAGCCACGAGAGCATTAGTGACGTCAGGCTTTGGGCGATTAGGCCTGGCTCGCAGTCGGTGTTCCAATTCAGCCCAACGGTGTTTGACGGGGTTGAGGTCAGGGCTCTGTGCTGGCCGGTCATGGACCTCGCTTTGTGCAAGGGGGGATTGTCATTCTGAAACAGGAAAGGGCCTTCCCCAAACTGTTGCCACAATGTTGGAAGTACTACAGCATCGTCTAGAATGTTATTCATTATATACTGTAGCGTTAAGATTTCCCTTTACTGGAACTAAGGGGCTCCAGACCATTATTCTTCCAACACAGTTTACAGTTGGCACAATGCATTCGGGCAGGTAGCGTTATCCTGGCATCCACCAAACCCAGATTCGTCCGTCAGACTGCCAGATGGTGAAGTGTGATTCATCACTCCAGAGAACGTGAGGTGGCATCCTATAATGTCGCCATGATGAAAGTCACTGACCTCTTCAGTATGGCCATTCTACTGCCAATGTTTGTCTACGGAGATTGCATGGCTGTGTGCTTGATTTTATACACCTGTCAGCAACGGGTGTGGCTGAAATAGGCTAATCCAAATACTTTTGTGTATATATAGTGTACATTATAAGGTATATCATGTATAATGGCAGTTGTGCCCATTGTCTCAGTACTCATCCTCCATCTCTCCCCAGGTCACCAAGCTATCCTCCTCAGGAGGGGAAGGGATCTCAGGATGGGGAACATTCCAGAGAATGAGCGAAGCCAACGGAACTCTGAGAAGCCAGGATGGGCAAGGCAAGGTAAGTGACATCTGCTCCAGGCAGCCACAAGGGGGCAACATAACCCTCCTTTTTCTACCTTAGCGCTGCATACAGTGCCTTCTGAAAGTGTTCACACGTCACACCCCTTGACTTTTTCCACATTTGTTGTGTTACTACCGGAAATGATAATATTGACATTTTGTGTCACTGGCCTACACACAAAACCCCATAATGTCAAAGTGGAATTATGTTTGCAGAAATAATGTACAAGCTAATAAAAAAGGAAAAGCTGAAATGTCTTGAGCCAATACGTATTCAACTTATTGGTTCTCCTAATACTGTAAAGAAAGATAGCAGATCGGAAGGGACGGTGGTATGGCAAGTGCTGCTTCTCCTCCATATTCTGTTATTTTATCTAAAAGAGCAGGTGTATGCCAACCTGGTCTCAGAGCATTCCGTATTATTCTCTACGTAAATCTATCAGGTATGAAGGTAAGACCCAGATACAGCCCACATCGAATAAACAATAGTTTAATATTGGTTTAATAATAGACAGGTCAAGGCAGGCAGGGGTCAGTAAACCAGAGGTGGGGCAACGGTACCGGGTGGCAGGCAGGATCAGGATCAGGGAAAGGCAAAGTTTGGTAATCCAGAGGGGGGCAAAGGTACAGGTCGGCAGGCAGATTCAGGGTCGGGGGAAGGCAGAGTGGTCAGGCAGGTGGGCCCGGAGTCAGTACAGCCAATGGTCAAAACCAGGAGGGCGAGAAACTGGAAAAAGCAGGAGCTTGGACAAAACGCTGGTTGACTTGAACAAACAAGATGAACTGGCAACAGACAAACAGAGCACACAGGTATAAATACACAGGGGATAATGGGGAAGATGGGCGACACCTGGAGGGGGGGTGAAACAGATCAGGGTGTGACAAAATAGAAGACAAGCTTTTAGTTTGATACGAAACGTATGATATGTATTCATTTGTGGATGTTTATCACCCATTTTGTCTGATATATTACGAATTATAAATCATATTATATGTTGTGAATTTGCAAACCTACAAAATGTAAAGTCGCAAAACGTAATTACGAATTTGCTAAATATATGATATTTTAAGAATTATAGCTAGGTAGCTAATGTTAGATACAGTGCCTTGCGAAAGTATTCGGCCCCCTTGAACTTTGCGACCTTTTGCCACATTTCAGGCTTCAAACATAAAGATATAAAACTGTATTTTTTTGTGAAGAATCAACAACAAGTGGGACACAATCATGAAGTGGAACGACATTTATTGGATATTTCAAACCTTTTTAACAAATCAAAAACTGAAAAATTGGGCGTGCAAAATTATTCAGACCCCTTAAGTTAATACTTTTGTAGCGCCACCTTTTGCTGCGATTACAGCTGTAAGTCGCTTGGGGTATGTCTCTATCAGTTTTGCACATCGAGAGACTGACATTTTTCCCATTCCTCCTTGCAAAACAGCTCGAGCTCAGTGAGGTTGGATGGAGAGCATTTGTGAACAGCAGTTTTCAGTTCTTTCCACAGATTCTCGATTGGATTCAGGTCTGGACTTTGACTTATCCATTCTGACACCTAGATATGTTTATTTTTGAACCATTCCATTGTAGATTTTGCTTTATGTTTTGGATCATTGTCTTGTTGGAAGAGAAATCTCCGTCCCAGTCTCAGGTCTTTTGCAGACTCCATCAGGTTTTCTTCCAGAATGGTCCTGTATTTGGCTCCATCCATCTTCCCATCAATTGTAACCATCTTCCCTGTCCCTGCTGAAGAAAAGCAGGCCCAAACCATGATGCTGCCACCACCATGTTTGACAGTGGGGATGGTGTGTTCAGCAGTTTTGCTTTTACGCCAAACATAACGTTTTGCATTGTTGCCAAAAAGTTCAATTTTGGTTTCATCTGACCAGAGCACCTTCTTCCACATGTTTGGTGTGTCTCCCAGGTGGCTAGTGGCAAACTTTAAACAACACTTTTTATGGATATCTTTAAGAAATGGCTTTCTTCTTGCCACTCTTCCATAAAGGCCAGATTTGTGCAATATACGACTGATTGTTGTCCTATGGACAGAGTCTCCCACCTCAGCTGTAGATCTCTGCAGTTCATCCAGAGTGATCATGGGCCTCTTGGCTGCATCTCTGATCAGTCTTCTCCTTGTATGAGCTGAAAGTTTAGAGGGACGGCCAGGTGTTGGTAGATTTGCAGTGGTCTGATACTCCTTGCATTTCAATATTATCGCTTGCACAGTGCTCCTTGGGATGTTTAAAGCTTGAGAAATCTTTTTGTATCCAAATCCGGCTTTAAACTTCTTCACAACAGTATCTCGGACCTGCCTGGTGTGTTCCTTGTTCTTCATGATGCTCTCTGCGCTTTTAACGGACCTCTGAGACTATCACAGTGCAGGTGCATTTATACGGAGACTTGATTACACACAGGTGGATTGTATTTATCATCATTAGTCATTTAGGTCAACATTGGATCATTCAGAGATCCTCACTGAACTTCTGGAGAAAGTTTGCTGCACTGAAAGTAAAGGGGCTGAATAATTTTGCACGCCCAATTTTTCAGTTTTTGATTTGTTAAAAAAGTTTGAAATATCCAATAAATGTCGTTCCACTTCATGATTGTGTCCCACTTGTTGTTGATTCTTCACAAAAAAAATACAGTTTTATATCTTTATGTTTGAAGCCTGAAATATGGCAAAAAGTCGCAAAGTTCAAGGGGGCCGAATACTTTCGCAAGGCACTGTAGCTCACTAACATTAGCAAGGCTACGGGTTAGGGTTAGGGTTAAGTTTAGGAGTTCGGTTAAATGATTACGGTTCAGGGAAGGGTTAGCTAAAAGGGATAAGTAGTTGCAAAGTAGCTAAAAGTAGTAAGTAGTTGAAAAGTTGTTAATTACGCCCACTCCGACCAACTATCCACTCTAACCACAGTAGAGTGTCTCGGCTTTAGATACAGAATAATATGAAATACTCTGAGACCAGGTTGTGTACGCCGACCATAGCTAAATAACTCACAAAGATTTAAAGCGCAATTATGCGTTATAACTCTAGTAAAATTGTCAGCTATGTAGCTGTGTTCTCTTGATAATTTCAGTGCATCCTTGCTGAGATGACACAATGAATCTACTGTCGGGGAATGCCATCTCCGGACAGGACACAGCATGATGTCCTGATTAATGGCCAAGTCTACCTAACTTCCTACTCTACTGAAACACTTGGGAGTAACAAACAAGTCCTTCAACACCTATCGGAAACTGCTAAACTACCTGTTGACTACCCTCCTGCTCTCCAGGGACGGACACTTCAACCCTGGGCCTAACACCACCAAGCTATAAAAACTCACCAGAGTGGAAAGCAGTGGAGGGCAGTGGAGTGCTATGGTTCCATGATTTCTCTTGAGTCGTCCGTCTCCAAGACGAACTTTGACTGTCCAGACATAGTGTAAACAAGTCCCAATACGCGATTACCGACTCTGCTTCTGGCACGCAAGCTGTTTTAATTAGTTCCTTGCATCCAGTGCAAGCACGAGGGATAGTTAATTTCACTACCAAACTACCCCCAATCAAAACTAAACTGCCTAAACCCAGCAGTCAGAAAACACTGAAAATATATATTTCACTCTCGAGTCATCTGGGACCCACAAGCTAAACCCAAGGGATTACTAGAGGGGTACTTGAACATTTGCAGTGTCATTCCAAAAAGTTCTCGAATTCAACATCTATCCGGTGAAGTCCACAAAGCATATTGTGTGTAACAAACAGTTACATGACCTATAGCAAATCAAAATATATTTTAGAATCTTCAGATTAGCCACCCATTGCCTTGATGACAGCTTTGAACACTCTTGGCATTTTCTCAACCAACTTCACCTCAAATGCTTTTTCAACAGTCTTGAAGGAGTTCCCACATATGCTGAGCACTTGTTGGCTGCGTTTCCTTCACTTTGTGGTCCAAATCATCCCAAACCATCTCAACTGGGTTGAGGTCAGGTGATTGTGGAGGCCAGGTCATCTGATGCAGCACGCCATCACTCTCCTTCTTGGTAAAATAGCTCTTACACAGCCTGGAAGTGTGTTGGGTCATTGTCCTGTTGAAAAACAAATGATAGTCCCACTAAGCGCAAACCAGATGGGATGGCGTATCGCTGCAGAATGCTGTGGTAGCCATGCTGGTTAAGTGTGCCTTGAACTCTAAATAAATCACAGAAAGTGTCACTAGCAAAGCACCTCCACACCATCACACCTCCTCCTTGCTTCACGGTGGGAACCACACTTGCGAGATCATCCGTTCACTGACTCTGCGTCTCACAAAGACACAGTGGTTGGAACCAAAAATCTCAAATTTGGACTCATCAGACCAATGGACAGATTTCCACCAGTCTAATGTCCGTTGCTCGTGTTTCTTGGCCCAATCAAGTCTCTTCTTATTGGTGCTCTTTAGTAGTGGTTTCTTTGCAGCAATTCGACCATGAAGGCCTGATTCACACGGTCTCCTCTGAACAGTTGATGTTGAGATGTGTCTGTTACTTGAACTCGGTGAAGCATTTATTTGGGCTGCATTTTCTGAGGCTGGTAACTCTACTGAACTTATTGTCTGCTGCCTTGCCTAGTTAAATAAAGGTTACATAAAAGATAGACAAAAAAAAGAGGTAACTCTAGGTCTTCCTTTCCTGTGGCGGTCCTCATGATAGCCAATTTCATCATAGATCTTGAGGGTTTTTGCGACTGCACTTGGAAGTTCTTGACATTTTCAAATATTGACTGAGCTTCATGTCTTAAAGTAACGTGTCGTGGAAATGTCCTGTATTTACCAAATCATGAGAGCAAACCACACACAAGTCAGAGTTAGTTATCACAAAGTCCATCTTAAATTATATGAGCTCCATCACAACCCTGTGACTCTCAGATCAATTCAGTGTCTATAAATGAATTCTCTGAGAGTCCCTTATACATTGTAACTGAGATGCTTTATAGCAAAGACACACATAGCCAGACAGCATTAGCATAATTTATTGTTCAGCTTTGTCTCCTAAACTATGTTCTTTTCTCAAACTCAGAACCTAAACAAATCCTCCATATCAACAGGCATATATCAAATCCATCCTATCTTGACAAGATCACAGAGACACATTGACTGGCACACAGACATTGTGGAGCCAAGAGATACACGCTTGACCTCTCCCCTCTCTGCGGCCCAAGCAACTTAGTCTTGACAGAGAACAGATACTGCAACCCCGCCACAGTATTATACAAAAATAAACATTCTGATGAGAAGTAACTTACAAACATATGATGAATATAAAACATCTTACCTATGTTACCAACTAATTCTGATTATTCCCCAACAAACGACGGATTGTTTATCTTTGTTTACAGTGGCTTGCGAAAGTATTCACACCCCTTGGCATTTTTCTTATTTTGTGGCCTTACAACCTGGAATTAAAATAGATTTTTTTGGAGGGTATGTCTCATTTGATTTACACAGCATGCCTACGTCTTTGAAGATACAAAATATTTTGTATTGTGAAACAAACAAACAAACAAAAAATAGAACTTGCATAACATGCATAACTATTCCCCCCCCCCCCATTCCCCCCCCCCCAAAAGTCAATACTTTGTAGAGTCACCTTTTGCAGCAATTACAGCTGATGTCAGTCTCGTGGGGTATGTCGCTACAAGCTTGGCACATCTAGCAACTGGGCTTGTTGCCCATTCTTCAAGGAAAAACTGCTCCAGCTCCTTCAAGTTGGATGGGTTCTGCTGGTGTACATCAATCTTTAACTCACACCACAATCTTTAACTCACACCACAATCTTTAACTCACACCACAATCTTTAAACTTTCAATTGCATTGAGGTCTGGGCTTTGAGTAGGCTATTCCAAGACATTTAAATGTTTCCCCTTAAACCACTCTAGTGTTGATTTAGCAGTATGCTTAGGGTCATTGTCCTGCTGGAAGGTGAACCTCCATCCCAGTCTCAAATCTCTGGAAGACTGAAACAGGTTTCCCTCAAGAATTTCCGTGTATTTAGCACCATCCATCATTCCTTCAATTCTGACCAGTTTCCCAGTCCCTGCTGATTAAAAACATCCCCACAGCATGATGCTGCCACCACCATGCTTCACTGTGGGAATGGTATTCTCGGGTGATGAGGTGTCGGGTTGCGCCAGACATTGCATTTTCCTTGATGGCAAAAAAGTTCAAGTTTAGTCTTATCTGACCAGATTACCTTCTTCCATATGTTTGGGGAGACTCCCACATGCCTTTTTGCAAACACCAAACGTGTTTGCTTATTTTTTTTCTTTAAGCAATGCCTTTTTTCTGGCCACTCTTCACTCTGTGGAGTGTACGGCTTAAAGTGGTCCTATGAACAGATACTCCAATCTCCGCTGTGGAGCTTTGCAGCTCCTTCAGGGTTATCTTTGGTCTCTTTGTTGCCTCTGATTAATGCCCTCCTTGCCTGGTCCGTGAGTTTTGGTGGGCAGCCCTCTCTTGGCAGGTTTGTTGTGGTGCCATATTCTTTCCATTTAAAAATATATATTTATTGGTGCTGCGTAGGATGTTCAAAGTTTCAAATATTTTTTATAAACAAACCCTGATCTGTACTTCTCCAGAACTTTGTTTCTGACCCGTTTGGAGAGCTCCTTGGTCTTCATGGTGCCGCTTGCTTGGTGGTGCCCCTTGCTTTGTGGTGTTGCAGACTCTGGGGCCTTTCAGAACAGGTGTGATCATGTGACAGATCATATGACACTTAGATTGCATACAGGTGTACTTTATTTAACTAATTATGTGACTTCTGATTGTAATTGGTTGCACCAGATCTTATTTAGGGGTTTCATTGAAAAAGGGGTGAATATATATGCACACACCACTTTTCCATTTTTTGAATTTTTTAAACAAGTACTTTTTTTTTCATTTCACTTCACCAATTTAGACAATGTTGTGCATTTCCATTACATTAATTTAAATTACAGGTTGTAATGCAACAAAATAAAAAATAAATGCCAAAGGGGGTTGAATACCTTTGCAAGGCACCGCAAGCCTGATCAGCTCAGAATACCTAAGGGTGAGTTAAATGATTTTGAAAAAGCAATTACAGAAATTAACTGGAATCTTCTGTCCTGTAAAAATGTGGAAGCTGACAGTCAGGTTTTTCTATCCACAATCCAGCCCACAAATAGCTACAAGGAAATCAAAACCTGGCCAAAAGAGCCACTCAGCACTGAAAATGTTATAGTTTTTTATTTCACCAGGTAGGCCAGTTGAGAACAACTTCTCATTTACAACTGCGACCTGGCCAAGATAAAGCAAAGCAATGCGACCAAAAACAACACAGAGTTAAACATAGGATAAACAAAAGTACAGTCAATAACACAATAGAATAATCTATATACAGTGTGTGCAAACGGAGTAAGGAGGTAAGGCAATAAATAGGCCATAGTAGCAAAGAATTACAATTTAGCAAATCAACACTGAAGTGATAGATGTGCAGAGGATGATGTGCAAGTAGAAATACTGGTGTGCAAAAGAGCAAAAAAAGTAAATAAAAACAATATGGGGATGAGGTAGGTAATTGGGTGGGCTATTTACAGGTGGGCTATGTACAGCTGCAGCGATCGCTAAGCAGCTCAGACAGCTGATGTTAGTTAGCTGAAGTTAGTGAGGGAGATATGTCTCCAACTTCAGAGATTCGTTCCAGCAGAGAACTGGAAGGAAAGGCGGCCAAAGTGGATGTTAGCTTTGGGTATAACCAGTGAGATATACCTGCTGGAGTGCGTGACACGGGTGGGTGTTGTTATGGTGAACACGAGCTGAGATAAGGTGGAGCTTTACCTAGCAAAGAATTATAGATGACCTGGAGCCAGAGGGTCTGGCGACGAATATGTAGCGAGGGCCAGCCGACGAGAGCATACAGGTCACAGTGGTGGGTGGTATATGGGGCATCCAGTTTGCTGAGTAGAGTGTTGGAGGTTATTTTGTAAATGACATCGCCGAAGTCGAGGATCAGTAGGATAGTCAGTTTTACGAGGGTATGTTTGGCAGCGTGAGTGAAGGAGACTGTTGCGAAATAGGAAGCCGATTCTAGATTTAATTTTGGACTGGAGATGCTTAACATGAGACTGGAAGGAGAGTTTACAGTCTAGCCAGACACCTAGGTATTTGTAGTTGTCCACATGTTCTAAGTCAGAAGCGTCCAGAGTAGTGATGCTAGTCGGGCGGGCGGGTGCGTGCAGCGATCGGTTGAAGAGCATGCATTTAGTTTTAATAGCGTTTAAGAGCAGTTGGAGGCCGCGGAAGGAGTGTTGTATGGCATTGAAGCTCATTTGGAAGTTTGTTAACACAGTGTACAAAAACGGGCCAGATGTATACAGAATGGTGTCGTCTGCGTAGAGGTGGATCAAGGAATCACCTGCAGCGAGAGCGACATCATTGACATATACAGAGAAAAGAGTCAGCCTGAGAATTGAACCCTGTGGCACCCCCATAGAGACTGCCAGAGATCTGGACAACAGGCCCCCCGATGTGACACACTGAACTCTATCTGAGATGTAGTTGGTGAACCAGACGAGGCAGTCATTTGAGAAACTAAGGCTGTTGAGTCTGCCGATAAGAATAGTGTGATTGACAAAGTTGAAAGCCTTGGCCAGGTCGATGGAAACGGCTGCACAGTACTGTCTTTTATCGATGGTGGTTATGATATTGTTAGTACCTTGAGCGTGGCTGAGGTGCACCCGTGAACAGCTCAGAAACTGGATTGCACAGCGGAGAAGGTACGGTGGGATTCGAAATGGTCAGTGATCTGTTTGTTACCTTGGCTTTAGAAGACTTTAGAAAGGCAGGGCAGGATGGATATAGGTCTGTAACAGTTTGGGTCTAGAGTGTCACCCCCTTTGAAGAGGAGGATGACCGCGGCAGCTTTCCAATCTTTAGCAATCTCAGACGATACAAAAGAGAGTTGTAATAGGGGTTGCAACAACAAAATTGCGGCGGAAAACTTTAGAAAGAGAGGGTCCAGATTGTCTAGCCGAGCTGATTCATACGGGTCCAGGTTTTGCAGCTCTTTCAGAACATCTGCGATCTGGATTTGGGTGAAGGAGAAGCTGGGGAACCTTGGGCAAGTAGCTGTGGGGGGTGTGGAGCTGTTGGCTGGGGTTGGGGTAGCCAGTAGGAAAGAATGGCCAGCCGTAGAGAAATGCTTCTTGAAATTCTCGATTATCGTGGATTTATCGGTGGAGACAGTGTTTCCTAGCCTCAGTGCAGTGAGCAGCTGGGAGGAGGTGCTCTTATTCTCCATGGACTTTACAGTGTCCTAGAACTTTTTGGAGTTAGAGCTACAGGATGCAAATTTATTTTTGAAAAAGCTATCCTTTGCTTTCCTAACTGACTGTGTGTATTGGTTTCTGACTGCCCTGAAAAGTTGCATATCCCGAGGACTATTCGATGCTAGTGCAGTACGCCACAGGATGTTTTTGTGCTGGTCGAGGGCAGTCAGGTCTGGAGTGAACCAAGGGCTATATCTGCTCTTAGTTCTACATTTTTTGAAAGGGGCATGCTTATTTAAGATGGTGAGGAAATTACGTTTAAAGAACAACCAGGCATCCTCAACTGATGGGATGAGATCAATATCCTTACAGGATACCCGGGCCAGGTCAATTAGAAAAACCTGCTCGCAGAAGTGTTTTAGGGAGCGTTTGACAGTGATGAGGGGTGATCGTTTGACCGCGTGCCCATTACTGATGCAGGCAATGAAGCAGTGATCGCTGAGATCCTGATTGAAAACAGCAGAGGTGTATTTGGAGGGAAAGTTGGTCAGGATAATATCTATGAGGGTGCCCATGTTTACGGATTTAGGGTTGTACCTGGTGGGTTCCTTGATAATTTGTGTGAAAGAACGAGATCATGCACCAAAAACAGCCCTGAAGTCCAAATTAGAACATGATGGATGTAGGTTTACCATGTTGAGAGAAATAAGACAATGAAAGAAATCAGACAGGCCAGGGCAAACTTTTTTTATTAACATAATTGGTGAAGCTAAGGAAAATTCTAAATTGATCTGGGAGAATCTAATGAAGCTGACAGGGAAAGACAATAGTAACACTGTAAAAATACTAGAAATAAACGTGAATGTCAGTCTATCACAGGATGCAGTCAAAATAGCAACAGCCTTCAACTCATACTTTGTTGTCTCTGGCAAGGTACTCACACTTCTCCTCCACTGGTTTCTTGGGCTCAGTGCCAGTGAATGAGACTCAAGCTGTCTTCACCATAAAGGAGGTTTCTGAGTCAGAGGTGAACAAGGTGATTAGCTCCCTAAATAAATTTAATGATTTATGTGTTTTGGCTGGACTCTACCTTTCTTAAAACTACAAAAATTACTCACTGGCCCCATTACTCACTGGCCCCCCAACACATGTATTGGTCAGGGGGTGTTTGCAAGTGTCTGGAAGTCGGCCATAATAGCATCTTTAAATCAGGTGACTCTGCTGACGTGAGTAACTACAGGCCCATTAGTATACTACCTGTGGTGTTGAAGGTTACTGAAAAGTGTGTAGCAGAGCAACTGATTGCCCACCTCAACAAAATCCCCTTCACATTACACTCCATGCAGTTTGGCTTCAGAGCAAACCACTCCACAGAAACAGACAACTGTTTTCTTCTGCAAAATGTGAAGTCCAAGATGGACAAAGGGGGCGTTGCTGGGATTGTGTTCCTAGACCTAAGGAAAGCCTTTGATACTGTTATCCATGAGGTTCTCATCACAAAACTGTCCAAGTTCAACTTTTCCCCTGATGCCTTGAGAAGGATGAAATCTTACTGTACCTTGAAGGCTGAACTAAGCAATGAGATGTCGCCTTCCCTCAGCTATGATGTGGGTGTGCCCCAAGGGTCAATACTGAGGTCCCTCCTGTTCAGCCTGTAAATTAATGATCGGCCTTCTGTCTGTTCTGGGTCTGAAGTACAAATGAAGTACAAATGTATGGAGATTATACAGTGATATATGTGCATGCAAAGAGCAAACAACAAGCTTCAAAATAACTACTGTAATGGTCCAGTGACTCATGTTTGCATCTCAATGTGAAAAAACTGTCTGCATGTTCTTCACAAATAGGGCAACTGAAGCTACTGGGCCAGATGTATGTGTGTCAGGGGAGAAACTCCCGGTGGAAGCTTGGTATCATACTTGATTCCAATCTCTTTTAAAAAGCAGGTGAAAAGGTTTACTCAAATTACCAAATTCAACCTAGCTAATGTCCAAAACATTTTTAGAAATTGACCACGGAGGCAGAAAAACTGTAATTCAATGCTATGATACTCCCTACCTTAAACTGCTTGACAAGTTGGGCCCAAGCTTGCAGTACAACATTAAAAACCCATTCAGTCTGTAAACAGGCTCTCAAAATGCTTGGTCGAAAGCCCAATAGACATCACTGTCACATCCTCAGAAAGCATGAGCTCCTAATTTGGGAAAATCTTGAAGATCCTAAATGGCCTGGTCTGCCATGAAAGGTGACTGTATAGTCCCGTTAAGGAAAAGCACCAATATTCAAACTGCTTTCTCTGTAAGAGCTTCCCTTGTCTGGAACACACTGCCATCAGACATACATAACTGCACCACCTATTGCACCTTCACAAAGTAAAACATAAAGACATGGCTAAAGGACAATCAGACTTGTGAACAAAATCCCTAGTTGTGTATTGCCACTTACATGTTATCTGTTGTCTGTAGCTTGTGTGGTGTAGAAAACACTTTGTTGCTTCTATATATTTTGTATCAGGACTCAGGCGGATAATACAAGTCTGAGTTTATTATAGTACAAGGGGCAGGCAAAATGTAAGTCAAGGCAGGCAAAGAGTCGTAATCCAAATCCGAGTCAGGCAGGTACAGGACAGCGGGCAGGATCAGGGTCAGGACAGGCAGAAAGGTCAGAACTGGGAAGACTAAGAAAAATAAAAAGTAGAGCACAGGAAACATGGGAACATGCTGGTGGGACGTCACAGGACAAGAAGAAATGGCAACAAACAGAAAATACACCGGAGATAATGGGGACAAATGGGAGACACCTGGTGGGGGTGGAGACGAGCACAAGACAGGTGAAACAGAGCAGGGTCTGACATTTTGTTTTGTTGCTTTGCGTGTGCTCACTGCTCACTGTCTATCTGCACTGCTGTTGAAAATTAGCCAGGTTGCTAAAACCGGGCACTTTTACTGAAACGTTGATTAATATGCACTATCCCTTTAAAAATAAACCCTCTTTGATAAGACAAGCCTAAATAAGTTCAGGAGTAAAAATGTGCTTAAGTCAAATAATAAGTTGCGTTGACTCACTCTTTTTGCAATAATAGTGTTTAACATAATTTCTGAATGACAACGTCATCTCTGTACAGCACATACAATTAGCTGTAAATTGTTCTTGTCGCATACAAATATTGTGCAGATGTTATTGCGACATGCTTGTGTTCCTAGTTCCAACAGTGAAGTAGTATCGAACAATTCACAACAATACACATAAATCTAAAAGTAAAATAATGTAATTAAGAAATATATAAATATTAGGACAAGCAATGTCGGAGACCGGAGTGTGTATACGTACAGTTGAAGTTGGAAGTTTACATACACTTAGGTTGAAGTCATTAAAACTCGTTTTTCAACCACTCCACAAATTTCTGGTTAACAAACTATAGTTTTGGCAAGTCAGTTCGGACATCTACTTTGTGCATGACACACGTAATTTTCCAACAATTGTTTACAGACAGATTATTTCACTTATAATTCACTGCATCACAATTCCATTGAGTCAGAAGTTTACATACACTAAGTTGACTCTGCCTTTAAACAGCTTGAACAATTCCAGAAAATTATGTCATGGCTTTAGAAGCTTCTGATAGGCTAGTTGGCATAATTTGAGTCAATTGGAGGTGTACATCTGGATCTATTTCAAGGCCTACCTTCAAACTCAGTGCCTCTTTGTTTGACATCATGGGAAAATCAAAAGAAATCAGCCAAGACCTCAGAAAGAGGAGACCTCAGCCTGGTTCATCCTTGGGAGCATTTTCCAAATGCCTGAAGGTACCACGTTCATCTGTACAAACAATAGTACGTAAGTGTAAAGACCATTTTACCACGCAGCCGTCATACCGCTCATGAAGGAGATGCATACTGTCTCCTAAAGATGAACGTACTTTGGTGTGAAAAGTGCAAGTCAATCCCAGAACAACAGCAAAGGACCTTGTGAAGATGCCGGGGGAAACAGGCACAAAAGGGGGAGGGCTTGCAAGCAGAAGAACACCATCCCAACCGTGAAGCATGGGGGTGGCAGCATCATGTTGTGGGGGTGCTTTGCTGCAGGAGGGACTGGTGCACGTCATAAAATACATGGCATCATGAGGTAGGAAAATTATGCTGATATATTGAAGCAACATCTCTGGACATCAGTCAGGAAGTTAAAGCTTGGTCGCAAATGGGTCTTCCAAATGGACAATGACCCCAAGCATACTTCCAAAGTTGTGGCAGACCTGAAAAAGCGTGTGCAAGCAAGGAGGCTGACAAATCTGACTCAGTTACACCAGCTCTGTCAGGAGGAATGGGCCAAAATTCACCCAACCTATTGTGGGAAGCTTGTGGAAGGCTACCCAAAACGTTTCTCCAATCTTAAACAATTTAAAGTCAATGCTACCAAATACTAATTGACTGTATGTAAACTTCTGACCCGCTGGGAATGTGATGAAAGAAATAGAAGCTGAAATAAATCATTCTCTCTATTATTCTGACATTTCCCATTCTTAAAATAAAGTGGTGATTCTAACTGACCTAAGACAGGGAATTTGTACTAGGATTAAATGTCAGGAATTGTGAAAAACTGAGTTTAAATGTATTTGACTAAGGTGTATGTAAACTTCCGACTTCAATTGTATATACAGTACCAGTCAAATGTTTGGACACAGCTACTCATTCAAGGGTTTATCTTTATTTTTACTATTTTGTACATTATAGAATAACAGTGAAGATTTTAAAACTATGAAATCACACATTTGGAATCATGTAGTAACCAAAAAAGTTAATAAATCAAAATATATTTTATATTTGAGTCTTCAAAGTAGCCAGTCTTTGCCTTGATGACAGCTTTGTACACTCTTTGCAGTTTCTCAACCAGCTTCATGAGGTAGTCACCTGGAATGCGTTTCAATTATTAACAGGTGTGCTTTGTTAAAAATTAATTTGTGGAATTTCTTTCCTTCTTACTGAGTTTGAGCCAATCAGTTGTGTTGTGACAAGGTAGGGTTGGTATACAGAAGATAGACCTATTTGTAATATGCAGTATATACAGTACATATGAAATTAGTAAAACATTATGTAAAAAATTATTAAAGTGACTAGAGTTCCATTGCTAAAGTAACCAGTGATTCCATGTCTATGTACATAGGACAGCATCCTCTCAGGTGCAGGGTTGAGTAACTTGGGTGGTAGCTGGCTATTGATGACTATTTAACAGTCTGATGGCCTTTTTCAGTGTCTCAGTCCAAGCGTGGATGCACCTGTACTGACATCGCTTTCTGGACGATAGCGGGGTGGCTCGGGTAGTTGATGTCCTTAATTATCTTTTTGTCCTTCCTGTGACGTTCCTGTGAAGTCAGGTGCTATAGGTGTCCTGGAGGGCAGGCAGTGTTCCTTTGGTGAAGCGTTGGGCAGACTGCACCACCTTCTGGAGAGCCCTGCTCTCAATTGTGCATCTGTGAAGGTTTGTGAGGATCTTAAGGGCCTAGCCAAATTTCTTTAGCCTCCTAAAGAGGTGTTGTTGCACCTTCTTCACCACGCTGTCTGTGTGGATTGATCACTTCAGATTATTATTGATATGTACGAAGAGGAATTTGAAGCTTTTCACCTTCTCCAGTATGGTCCCGTCAATGTCGATGGGGGCGTGCTCCCTCTGCTCTCAGTCCACGATCAGCTCCTTTGTTTTGTTGATGTTGAGGGTGAGGTTATTTTCCTGGCTTCACACCGCCAGGGTCCTCACCTCCTCCCTGTAGGCTATCTCGTCATTGCTGTTAATCAGGCCTACTACTGTTGTGTCATCTGCAAACTTGATGACTGAGTTGGAGGCGTGTGTGGCCACGCAGTCATGGGTGGACAGGGAGTACAGGAGGAGGCTGAGCACGCACCCCTGTGTTGAGGAACAGCGTAGTGGAAGGGTTGTTTCCCACCTTCACCACCTGGGGGCGGCCCATCAAGAAGTCCAGGATCCAGTTGCACAGGGCAGGCTTCCGACCCAGGGCTCAGAGCTTAATGATGAGCTTGGAGTTTTCTATCAAGACGACATCGAATGTTCCTGAGTGGCCTAGTTACAGTTTTGACTTTAGTCTCCTTGAAGATCTATGGCAAGATTTGAAAATGGCTGTCTAGCAATGATCCACAACCAACTTGGTTGTTGGTTGTGCAAATATTATACAATCTAGGTGTGAAAGCTTAGAGACCCACAAAGACTCTCAGCTGTGATCGCTGCCAAAGGTGATTCTAGCATGGATTGACTCAGGGTGTGGATACTAATGTAATTGATATATTTCTGTATTTGATTTTCAATACATTTGCAAGAAATTCTAGATATGTTTTCACTTTGTCATTATGGGGTATTGACTGGTGAGAATGATATGTATATATTTGTAATCCGTTTTAAATTCAGGCTTGAACACAACAAAATGTGGAACATGTCAAGAGGTGTGAATACTTTCTGGAGGCCCTGTATGTGATTTGACAGTTGTATAGATGCAATTTATGACAGGTTATTACATATTAACTACAGGTTATCAAGGATTTATACAGTGAAGTGGGTGCGTTAATGCAGTCAATAATTCTCATATCAACAATGTGAATATGAATTTTCCAATTGCAGTACCAGGCGTGGACTGCAAGCAGGAACAATACCATGAGGGTAAGTGTTGCTGTGCACTAACTATCAGAATCGTGTCTACTTGACACCACACACTCCATTGATACATACACACTGCATGAAATTGTTGCCTTCATGTTTGTTTTCCTGTGTTTTCACGGCTCCTCTGCTCTCTCCTTAGAGTAACTCTTCGAAGTACTCACGCTCCTTCGGCATGCTGTCGGACCAGCACATTTCAGAGCACATAGACCGGGTAAGATACCTGTCCCCAAGCAACACAGCCATTACAGAACCGGTTGTGTGTACACTGGCCCAAGGGCATCAGAGAGGGATCTGTGGGTCCCAGAGGGGGAACCACCTCAGGCCAGCCCCTGTGTAATCACACAATGAGACCCGTAATCCTCACTAAGAGGCATTTTAGCACAACTCCTTTGTATTAGCGTGGTAGAGTACTGTGTAACACCAGGTGTTTGTACAGTACCAGGGTTTAAAACATCCGACCTGACACGTATGTGACATGTAGAAAATGTCACAAATAGCCTGTGCTGTGAAAACAAAGACGGACAATTATTTTGAGATGTGAATGATGCACCATGTGGTCTTGAAAACAGTAACTAACTATGGTGGTGATATTTGTCTTTTCGCTACTACATATATTCTTTATTGTAAGAAATATCCCTCAGTTGGATATATTATAAGTACTTCATTAGTTACTAGTATTGAGAGTTTTTTAAGATCTTGTAGAAATGTAATTATTGAAAAGTTTAATAGTTAACATCCTCTAACGTTGGCGTATTGGTTCCCCAGAGGCTGTATATGATTGGAGATGAGGTGGACTACCAACCCTACGAGTACAGATACGAGGGGAGAGGCAGCAAGTGCCAGTCGCTGGATGAGCTGTCGCTAAGTAACCAGGGGGATGACTTGAAGTTCCTAGGGGACCTGGGGTCAAAGTTCAACACCCTGGGGGGCATCTGTCGCCAGGACATGTAGGAGAGGAAAATTAGGGTGTAGACACACACACCTGGCTGGACTGGGAAATGGTGCTTCTTAGACATGTCTGTCATCGTCCCCTGTTTGAGGTGAATGGGGGGGGGTGACCTATCAGTTGAAGAAGACACAGCTACACCAAACTTCCTCCATTGTGATTTTGGATCAAGCTTTGCATTATCAACATCAGTGGGGCATTTTCTTACAGACCGAAACTGTTGTGGATTGGCTTTTATCCAGAAGAAGGACTGGGAGAGACTGCTGATATTTTTGTCTGACACAATGAATGATGAACTTACTGTACTGAATAAACCGTATCATGCTCGGATGGCTTTATGGACTTCGGTTTTGACAGGGCTGGGGTGTGTTTGTATGGCGTTTTGTTATGTTATGTGTTTTTTTATCATCGCCACGCTTCACAGTATTTTCAACAGAATCGTATAATCACTTGATCTACTGGTTATGCCGGAATGAGATTTACTTCAATGCTATGACTTCGATAGAAATTTCGAAATGTCAACACCACTTCTGTGGGAACATGAGAATTGTGTGAATCATACTTTTTATGGCCTTTTTTCTGCTTAGGATATGGATATGGATTTACCCAAGTTGCTTAAAATGTTTATTAAAAAAAGAACCTGGAATTAATGTGTACATTTGCCATCATGACAACCTTAACCTCCTTGCCATCCAAGTGAGAGGATAAACCCACCACAGAGTAGATGTAATATCTACATAAGTACAATGTAATTACTAGGTGTTACACAGGATTTAGCTAGTTAAAATGAAGTGTATCTTGAGGGGTACTTACTTGTACTTAATGTGTACTTATATAGTACATTACCCATCCTGACAACCTGGCCCTCAATTTAAAGCTTCCGGAGCGAGAAGTGAGAAAATAAACACATTAGTATACCACAGAGTACATGTAATGTCTGCATAAGTACTATGAATTAATAGGCGTTGCACAGGATTTAGCTAGTTTAAGTTAAGTGTATTTCAATGTAATTATCACGCCCTGGCCATAGAGAGGCTTTTTATTCTCTATTTTGGTTAGGTCAGGGTGTGACTAGGGTGGGCGTTCTATGTTATTTTTTCTATGTTTTTGTTCTACGTTTTGTATTTCTGGTTTTGGCCTGGTATGGTTCCCAATCATAGGCAGCTGTCAATCGTTGTCTCTGATTGAGAAACATATTTAGGCAGCCTGTTTTCCCACTATGGGTTGTGGGTAGTTATTTTCTGTTTAGTGTGTGTTGCACCTGACGGAGCTGTTTCGGTTGTGCCTTTTGTTACTTTGTATTTAGTGTTCAGTTATATTTAATAAAATGCTGAACACGTACCACGCTGCACCTTGGTCCTCACCTTCTTCCACCAACGACAATCATTACAGTAATTATTAATTAATTATTACTTACTACTCATTACGGAGTGAAACATAACATAAGATGAGCTTCTACTTTAGTCAACTTTATTGCAACATCTAAAAATATCTTACATTTCTTACCAAAAATTAAGGGTTTATATGGTTAATATATTGATTAATTAGATTAAACAAACATATAAGCCTCCTCAATAACATAAATATGTAGCCTACAGTTTGGTGAGTAGCTTAGATCATTGTTTTCCAACTCCAGTCCTGGACTATCCCCAACATTAAACATTTGTTGTAGCCCTGGACAAACCTGATTCAACTCATAAAGGGCTTGACGATTAGTTGACAAGTTGAATCAGGTTGTGTTTGCCTGGGGCTTCAATAAAAATGTGTACTGTTTGGGATACCCGAGGACTGGAGTTGGGTAACACTGACCTAGATAGTTAATTTCAAATCAAATCAAATCAAATTTAATTTGTCACATACACATGGTTAGCAGATGTTAATGCGAGTGTAGCGAAATGCTTGTGCCTCTAGTTCCGACAATGCAGTAATAACAAGTAATCTAACTAACAATTCCAAAACTACTGTCTTGTACACAGTGTAAGGGGATAAAGAATATGTACATAAGGATATATGAATGAGTGATGGTACAGAGCAGCATAGGCAAGATGAGTATGTAAACAAAGTGGCATAGTTTAAAGTGGCTAGTGATACATGTATTACATAAGGATACAGTCGATGACATAGAGTACAGTATATACGTATGCATATGAGATTAATAATGTAGGGTAAGTAACATTATATAAGGTAGCATTGTTTAAAGTGGCTAGTGATATATTTACATCATTTCCCATCAATTCCCATTATTAAAGTGGCTGGAGTTGAGTCAGTGTCAGTGTGAAGGGCAGCAGCCACTCAGTGTTAGTGGTGGCTGTTTAACAGTCTGATGGCCTTGAGATAGAAGCTGTTTTTCAGTCTCTCGGTCCCAGCTTTGATGCACCTGTACTGACCTCGCCTTCTGGATGATAGCGGGGTGAACAGGCAGTGGCTCGGGTGGTTGATGTCCTTGATGATCTTTATGGCCTTCCTGTGACATCGGGTGGTGTAGGTGTCCTGGAGGGCAGGTAGTTTGCCCCCGGTGATGCGTTGTGCAGACCTCACTACCCTCTGGAGAGCCTTACGGTTGAGGGCGGTGCAGTTGCCATACCAGGCGGTGATACAGCCCGCCAGGATGCTCTCGATTGTGCATCTGTAGAAGTTTGTGAGTGCTTTTGGTGACAAGCCAAATTTCTTCAGCCTCCTGAGGTTGAAGAGGCGCTGCTGCGCCTTCTTCACGATGCTGTCTGTGTGAGTGGACCAATTCAGTTTGTCTGTGATGTGTATGCCGAGGAACTTAAAACTTGCTACCCTCTCCACTACTGTTCCATCGATGTGGATAGGGGGGTGTTCCCTCTGCTGTTTCCTGAAGTCCACAATCATCTCCTTAGTTTTGTTGACGTTGAGTGTGAGGTTATTTTCCTGACAACACACTCCGAGGGCCCTCACCTCCTCCCTGTAGGCCGTCTCGTCGTTGTTGGTAATCAAGCCTACCACTGTTGTGTCGTCCGCAAACTTGATGATTGAGTTGGAGGCGTGGGTGGCCACGCAGTCGTGGGTGAACAGGGAGTACAGGAGAGGGCTCAGAACGCACCCTTGTGGGGCCCCAGTGTTGAGGATCAGCGGGGAGGAGATGTTGTTGCCTACCCTCACCACCTGAGGGCGGCCCGTCAGGAAATCCAGTACCCAGTTGCACAGGGCGGGGTCGAGACCCAGGGTCTCGAGCTTGATGACGAGCTTGGAGGGTACTATGGTGTTGAATGCCGAGCTGTAGTCGATGAACAGCATTCTCACATAGGTATTCCTCTTGTCCAGATGGGTTAGGGCAGTGTGCAGTGTGGTTGAGATTGCATCGTCTGTGGACCTATTTGGGCGGTAAGCAAATTGGAGTGGGTCTAGGGTGTCAGGTAGGGTGGAGGTGATATGGTCCTTGACTAGTCTCTCAAAGCACTTCATGATGACGGATGTGAGTGCTACGGGGCGGTAGTCGTTTAGCTCAGTTACCTTAGCTTTCTTGGGAACAGGAACAACGGTGGCCCTCTTGAAGCATGTGGGAACAGCAGACTGGTATAGGGATTGATTGAATATGTCCGTAAACACACCGGCCAGCTGGTCTGCGCATGCTCTGAGGGCGCGGCTGGGGATGCCGTCTGGGCCTGCAGCCTTGCGAGGGTTAACACGTTTAAATGTCTTACTCACCTCGGCTGCAGTGAAGGAGAGACCGCATGTTTTCGTTGCAGGCCGTGTCAGTGGCACTGTATTGTCCTCAAAGCGGGCAAAAAAGTTATTTAGTCTGCCTGGGAGCAAGACATCCTGGTCCGTGACTGGGCTGGATTTCTTCCTGTAGTCCGTGATTGACTGTAGACCCTGCCACATGCCTCTTGTGTCTGAGCCGTTGAATTGAGATTCTACTTTGTCTCTGTACTGGCGCTTAGCTTGTTTGATAGCCTTGCGGAGGGAATAGCTGCACTGTTTGTATTCGGTCATGTTACCAGACACCTTGCCCTGATTAAAAGCAATGGTTCGTGCTTTCAGTTTCACACGAATGCTGCCATCAATCCACGGTTTCTGGTTAGGGAATGTTTTGATCGTTGCTATGGGAACGACATCTTCAACGAACGTTCTAATGAACTCGCACACAGAATCAGCGTATTCGTCAATGTTGTTATCTGACGCAATACGAAACATCTCCCAGTCCACGTGATGGAAGCAGTCTTGGAGTGTGGAGTCAGCTTGCTCGGACCAGCGTTGGACAGACCTCAGCGTGGGAGCCTCTTGTTTTAGTTTCTGTCTGTAGGCAGGGATCAACAAAATGGAGTCGTGGTCAGCTTTTCCGAAAGGGGGGCGGGGTAGGGCCTTATATGCGTCGCGGAAGTTAGAGTAACAATGATCCAAGGTCTTTCCACCCCTGGTTGCGCAATCGATATGCTGATAAAATTTAGGGAGTCTTGTTTTCAGATTAGCCTTGTTAAAATCCCCAGCTACAATGAATGCAGCCTCCGGATAAATCGTTTCCAGTTTGCAGAGAGTTAAATAAAGTTTGTTCAGAGCCATCGATGTGTCTGCTTGGGGGGGGATATATACGGCTGTGATTATAATCGAAGAGAATTCTCTTGGTAGATAATGCGGTCTACATTTGATTGTGAGGAATTCTAAATCAGGTGAACAGAAGGATTTGAGTTCCTGTATGTTTCTTTCATCACACCATGTCACGTTGGCCATGAGGCATACGCCCCCGCCCCTCTTCTTACCAGAAAGATGTTTGTTTCTGTCAGCGCGATGCGTGGAGAAACCCGTTGGCTGCATCACTTCGGATAGAGTCTCTCCAGTGAGCCATGTTTCAGTGAAGCAAAGGACGTTACAGTCTCTGATGTCCCTCTGGAATGCTACCCTTGCTCGGATTTCATCAACCTTGTTGTCAAGAGACTGGACATTGGCAAGAAGAATGCTAGGGAGTGGTGCACGGTGTGCCCGTCTCCGGAGTCTGACCAGAAGACCGCCTCGTTTCCCTCTCTTTCGGAGTCGTTTTTTTGGGTCGCTGCATAGGATCCACTCCGTTGTCCTGTTTGTAAGGCAGAACACAGGGTCCGCGTCGCGAAAAACATATTCTTGGTCGTACTGATGGTGAGTTGACGCTGATCTTATATTCAGTAGTTCTTCTCGACTGTATGTAATGAAACCTAAGATGACCTGGGGTACTAATGTAAGAAATAACACGTAAAAAAACAAAAAACTGCATAGTTTCCTAGGAACGCGAAGCGAGGCGGCCATCTCTGTCGGCGCCGGAAGTGTACTTTAGAACAACATGCTTGTGTTTTTCTTAGCTTTTTAATAAGCCTTAAGAGTCTAAGGGGGGATGTCATACCAAGGATCATTTACGTAGTTATTTGATTTTGAATTTTAAGACCCCTTGATGTACCTGTAAATATAAATAAATACATTATTCCTTATTCCCATTGTGCTATCAGCCCATGCAAACTAATTGAATAGCAGATTCACTACATGGAACAACAGCTAGTCCCCCCCAAAAAAAAATCTAAATGATGTTTGTTCTGAAGTCTCTGTTCTATATCTGAGAATGATCAGGAAACATGAGTTATTTTTTTGTATCCAAGCAGTCTCCATATACAATATACTGTACTTCCCATTCATTTTTTTCAACTGGTACTGGGGAACCTTCAGACGAGTCTTGTTAGGCCTGTGGGCATCATAGAGCAAAGCATGTAAGTGTTTGTGAGAGTCTCACCTTTAAATAGATGGGTCATATTATTGTGTTGCCCAAACTGTTTCGGACGCTACAGACAGAAGTTGGCAGATTGACTTCAGAGTCCCAAGACGCCTGTGGAGGTGACCCTGTTCTTTGTGCACTGTCACATAGTGCAAAACGGAGGACACCGTCGCGTCTTATCTTCCCATAGAGGGGTAGTAATAGTTTGCAGACGCTACAGACGATTTGGGAGAAGACTGATTTTCGGGATGTCTCGTGGTCTAACAGACACTGCTTTAGCTTTGTTTCGCCGCAGACGAGGAAGTGTTACATAGGTGGGTGCGGTGGATTAAGACGCATCCCATGCAAATTTGAAATATCTTTAGGTTAAACTGACAGATATTTATGGGGATTTTTGCATTATGCAAATTCAATTTCAGCAGAAATTGATCTTACAAAATGGAAATCTACAACTGTTTCTGTCTTCATCTGTTTCTTTCTTGAATTTCCCCATCCTGGAGTCTGAGATCTTGTCGAAATCTGTGGTAGAGAAAAATTATATTTGACCATTTTTTCAGACACTCATCATCGTGATTTCTATAGTTTAGGCATACCTAGCTACCTAGCTAGTTGTTGTGTTATCCCACTAGCAATGATAGTGCTTACCTAGTGTTTAGCTACATTGAAAAGGAATGTTATGCATAGTGTGTTGACACAAGTAGCTAGCTAATGTTAACATGCTGGGTGTGTCTCACGTATAACCCTTGGGGTACAGATACCCTGTTAACAAGGTTCAGGGAAGATAAGACCATCGGGCCCAGTTAACGTTAGCTAGCTAGGCAGCTAGCTAGTAGTGACCATAGCATAATTGCCAGCATTAGGTAGCTTGTTAGCTAATCCCAAACAACTCAACAGATTGCATGGAAAGTATATTCTGTGGTTAGTAAACTAAACTAGCCTAGTTGGTAGGCAGATCAAAAATGCCAGCTAAAGTTTGCTAGCTAGCCACAGTTAACTGGCTAGCCAACACAGTAGGCTAGCTAGCTAGCAAATGCTAGCTAGCTAACTACCTATGCTAAATTGTCCAGCAGATGTATCCAAAAAAGCTCATCAAATTGCATGAAAAACATACTTTCTCTCTACTGTGTTGGCGTTTTTGACCTACAACACTTTGCACACTGATGTTCACAACCTTGTTCTTTGTGCACTGTCACATGACGTTAGTGTTAAGACTTGGGCACATTCGAGGTCGTCCTTATTTAGAGGGTGTTGTGCAGATCTTGACAAGATGCCTTACTTCCTGCTACAAGTAAATAATTGCCCCCAATGCATCCCATCCAAAAGTACAAATCTTCCTCAACAGTTAAAGCCTTCCAAGGTTACATGATGGAATAAGAGTTTGTCTCATCATTTTAAACCATTACTTAACCAAGCTTAATAGGCTGACAATTTGGCAAGCAGGAATGATTATCTCACAATTTTAACCATAACTGTTTATTAATGTGTAAAAAAATGTGTATTGCCGGTTAAAGTCATTGACCAATTGTCAAATGCACCGTTAAAATGTTTTTAACAATTGAAAGTATTTGTTTAAGTGAGCCGTTTGTAAACCCGTCTTTGCCATTAGACCTGTGCATCAGACTCCAGAGGCCTTTTTTGCAGAGTTATGTCAGTGAGGTGGTCAGTTTTCAATTGGCTAACACTAATCACAGTGGTTTGTGCAGTTTGAAATATGTTGTGGTCCGTGCTATTCAGATCCTAGAGACGTCCCTACCCCATTGAAGTTGACATTTTTAAATGGTTAATGTAAGAGTAAGGTTAGGGTTAGGTTGAGGTTAGGGTTAAGTTAGATAAGGGGTTAAGATTAGGGTTAGAATAGATTAGATAAGGGTTAGGTGAGGACATCCCAAGGATACCGAATAGCACTGACCAATAGCACTGGTGAGTTGTTGAGATCAGTGCCATTTAAGATGAGGGAGGATGATCACTATTTTTATGAACATGGCCTTATTTCTATTACAGCATATTGGATGACTGTCATTCATATTCCATTCATCCAGCTCAATGTAACATGGATATGTTTAGGCTCCTACATGATACTAACATTTTCCCTGTTCCCATCATGAGGTTGCTACAACCTAGCCTATGAAAGAAAGTTTACAATGTAGTTGCACAGGTCGAGAGACTTTTGAATAGTCAAGGTGACAGACAATGACACATTCAATACTCAATGCCGCCTTGCAGACTCTCACCTGCATCTAGCTAATCATAAAGCCAACATTTGCAAATGAGAGTTTCTATTGGACAAATTTAGGTATGTTCGTTCCCGTTTCGTTTGCTTTCGTTTAAGAAAATTTTTAACAGAATCGGCATAATGAATCCATGATCCATGAGCCTCCTAAGTCAATGTACCCAGAGGAGGACAGAAGCTAGCTGTCCTCCGGCTACACCATAGTGCCACTCTACAGAGTGCTGCTGAAGCTACTGTAGACCTGCATTGCAAAACAGAGTGTTTTAATCAATTATTTGGTGACATGAATATATTTAGTATAGTTTTTTTTATGTTTCACTATTTTTATTTGAATGAAATTCACTGAGGAGGATGGTTGACCTCTTCCTCTTCTGAGGAGCCTCCACTGGATGGGATGCTATTGTGAACTTTAACATTTGTAACAAGCATGGTATCAAGCATTCGTTGTAACATCTTTGTAATTACAGAATTAGGACCCCTTCAAATTAAGTGTTACCAAATTGCCTTTCCTTTTCAGCATCAGACCATCCTAATTCTCACTTGAAACATATTGTTTTGTGTTTAATAGGCCAAATTACACACTCTGTAAAAAAAAATGACCCCAGAAGGATTTGTTCTTGCAATTTGTAGTCTATGACATTTCAGATTTAGATATGATACGTTTTCACGAAGTACAGTAGCTTGGATGTAGTGAACTACTTTTTCAAAGTAGCTTTAGTTAAATAAACTGTATTTTTCTGAAGGTTAGATTTAGTGTAGCTTAACTTCTTCCAGTGTCAAGTAATTAGTAGTTTGGTAAACTGATTTCAGAGTAGCTTCCCCAACACTTGTATCCACCATCTACTGTAAATGACATGGGAGATGAATTCGCCTCCCATACAGTCAACAACCTTGTTGGTTTTGTTCATGAATGGAGAATGTGATTAAACTGATTGACTGAGGGGTGGGTCCTTCACTCCTTTTGTTAATAATGGATTAGAGCAATTGTACTGACATATACACTTTTTCCCATGTTATGGCAAGCTATGCAGTATAAAAAATGTTTAACTGCAGCGATAGAGACAAACAGCATGGGCTTAGCTTGGGCATTTATCACATCTTTCATTGTCTCCTTAGGGGCGTGGTAAAGAAGGAGGTTATGCTACTGTAACAGATTGGAATAGGGTTTCAGTACAGAAGATGATAGGGGTTAATGCTGGACATTTGAGACTGAAAGAGTTACGGATAAATAGGCAACAGGTAATTATAGACAAGATAACAGGAAATGCTTTACGTCAGTCAGTAACAACCAGCAAACTGCCATAGCTGCACCTGCTATGCTTCACTGCAAAATCAGAAGAGGTCCTCCCTCTCCAAAAATGCTGCTGTGTAACTTTGTTCATTTTGACCATTTCCAGTCTTACCCTCCCACATTTTCTGTTAGTAGCACCAACTTGGCATACTGTAGTATCTATCTATATTTGTTTTGTTCTTGAATGCTTGAACACAAGGATTTTGATTTGTTTTCTGGTTACTACATGATTCCATGTGTGTTATTTCATAGTTTTGATGTCTTTTAACTATTTAGAAAATAATAAAATAAAGAAAAATCCTGGAATGAGTAGGTGTGTCCAAACGTTTGACTTGTACTGTATATGGTAGTAGAGTAGTGGCCTGAGGGCACACAATGGGTTGTGAAATCTGTTGTAGATGGATTGTATTTTTTATTTTTTTATTGTACAACTGCCTTCATTTTGCTCCATTACCGAAATCTGTGATGTTTATTATTTTTTGACCTGTCAGGGTGTCACGACTTGCGCCGAAGTTGGTCCCTCTCCTTGTTCGTACTGCGGTCGACGTCACCGGTTTTCTAGTCACCACCGATCCACGTTTCATTTTCAATTTGTTTTGTCTTCATTGCACACACCTGGTTTCCATTCCATAATCATTGTTCCCTATTTAACCCTCTGGTTTCCCCCTTGGTTTTGTGCTTGTTTGTTATTGTCAAGTCGTCTCGTTTTGATACCTGGATTATTTGTCTCCTTCATGGAATATTGTTTTTGAGTAAAGTTACGGTTATTACTCATCTCTGTGTCCTGCGCCTGACTCCGCCTTACCCACACCACCTAGACTTTTGACACACGGACAGATAGTAACAAGACACTGCAATGACTACCCTTGTGTTTGCGTATCAGATCACCACTGATAAGCCCTGTAAATATGCAAATTATTCTCCACGGACACCTGCAGTGGAACACACGCTCACAGCCTGCTCTGGCCTTCTCGTTAAGCGTATGTCGACAGACGATGTTATACCGGTATACAAAAAAAGAGAGTGTGGATGTTGGATGGAGCAATGTGATTTGATCAACCGAACAACAGGACCGCATGTTAAAATGTTGTCCCAATCACTGCAATGAAAAGGGAGCCTTTTATGATGCATGTGTAGCGTTGTAGTCATAACCATTCTACGATCTGAATCCCATTTTGACGATTGTCCCAAAAAAAGTGTATCGCTTACTTAGTTAGTTGTCTTCATCCCGGGTGCAACATAAGGTCGCAACAATCTTCAGACACTGGAGTCTGTCTTTGGCATAGGCTTGTGCCCTGAGAGACCACGCCACCACTGTTTGTCACCATGCTGTTTTTGGCCTGCCTCGATGATGCATCTTCAGGACAGAACATGAGTGTATAAAAAAAAAAAGTGTATCGTTGTGTAAAATATGTGTTACTCTATGCCTTCTTAAATGGACAGCGCCTGTCTTGTCTTCCCAATCAAATATTATACCATCATATCCTCACCCTCCCTATCCAACCCACACATAATCATAGCACAATGGCTGAAATCAAAATCATGTCAAATGTTACAACCCTCTGGGTTCGAGGAAGTTCCTTTGTCATAACACGTCTGTTTTCTGATCTGATACTGACTTACAGTCGCTTTCTGTCTTAGTATTTGTTTAACAGATTGATGCTTCCTGTGTGATGGGAATGGGTATAGGTGGAGAAAGGTGTTGAAATTACTCCTGGCAAAGTATCAGACATATGCTCTGTATTGGCTCACATGGCTTTCATCGGAATACATTTGCAACGGTCATCAAAGATACTCCAAACTTTTAGATTTGTTATAATTGATCCAATATCGACTGAATTACAGCACAGAAAACATTTGACTGATATATTGACACATAAATTAAGAAAGATCCAGGTATTCAATTTCTTGTCAAATGTATCTTCTTAGAATGCACTCATATACCACTGAACAAAAATATAAACGCAACATGCAACACTTTCAAAGATTTTACTGAGTTACAGTTCATATGAGGAAATCAGTCAATTTAAATAAATTCATAAGGACATCATTTATGGATTTCACATGACTCGGAATACAGATGTGCATCTGTTGGTAAGGGGCCTGGATCAGAAAACCATTCAGCATCCGATGTGACCGCAATTTGCCTCAGGCAGCCTGACACATTTCCTTTGCACAGTGTTGATCAGGCTGTTGATTGTAGCCTGGGAATTTAGTTCCACTCCTCTTCAATGGCTGTGCAAACATGCTCAATGTGGGACATGTCTAGTGAGTATGCAGGCCAGCTCCTAGGAATGACTGTGTGTACAGATCCTTGCGACATGGGGCAGTACATTATCATGCTGAAACATGAGGTGTGAATGACGGATGAATGGTACGACAATGGGCCTCAGGATCTCGTCATGGTATCTCTCTGTGCATATTGCCATCGATAAAATGCAATTGTGTTCGTAGTCCATAGCTTATACCTGCCCATACCATAACCCCACCGCCACCATGAGACACGCTGATCACATCAACAAACTGCACACGCTGTCTGCCATCTGCCCGGTACAGTTGAAACCAGGATTCACACTTCTCCAGCGTGCCAGTGGCCATCGAAGGTCAGCCTTTGCCTACTGAAGTTGATTACGACGCTGAACTGCAGTCAGGTCAAGACCCTGGTGAGGACAATGAGCACACAGATGAATTTCTCTGAGACGGTTTCTGACATTTTCTTCAGAAATTCTTCAGTTGTGCAAACCCACAGTTTCATCAGCTGTCCGGGTGGTAGGTCTCAGACAATCCCGTAGGTGAAGAAGCCGGATGCAGAGGTCCTGGGCTGGCATGGTTAGACGTGGTCTGTGGTTCTGAGGCCGTTTGGATGTACTGGCAAATTCTCTAAAATGGCATTGGTAGAGAACATTAAATTCTCTGGCAACAGCTCTGTTGGACATTCCTACAGTCAACATGCAAATTGCATACTCCCTCAAAACATGAGACATCTGTGGCATTGTGTCGTGTTTAGAGTGGCATTTTAATGTCCCCAGCACAAGGTGCACCTGTGTAATGATCATGCTGTTTAATTAGCTTCTTGATATGCCACACCTGTCAGGTGGATGGATTATCTTTGCAAATGAGAAATGCTCACTAACAGGGATGTAAACAAATGTGTGCAAACATCTTTAGAGAAATAAGCTTTTCGTGCGTATGGCAAATTTCTGGGATCTTTTATTTCAGCTCATGAAACATGCAACCAATACTTCACATGTTGCGTTTGTGTTTTTTTTTTCAGTGTATGTGTTACAGTATTGTACGATTGTATTTTCTATCACCACACAGTCACAACAAGCATCCAGGCAGACACGTGGAATCTTTCTCAAGTCAACCAATATCCTTTTAATGTGTGTGGACCTTGCAGTAAAAAGCAGCAGACAGTCATTACACCATGCATTGTGCATGTTCACTGGTGTCTTACAGGAAAAACTTACATCACTGGGGATGAGCTCCCTGCCATCAAGGACCTCTATACCAGGCAGTGTCAGAGGGAGACCCCGACAATTGTCAAAGACTCCAGCCACCCAAGCCATAGACTGTTCTCTCTGCTACTGCAAGGAAAGTGATGCACTCTTCGGAAAAAAAAGGTTACAAAGGAGTTCTTTGCCTTATATATATATATATTATAAGCCTTATATTGTCATAAATAATTACATTTTAAATGCTAATAAGGCTGGTGGAACTGTGCATAGAGGGTTCTAGGACGAACCCTCCAAAGATAAAAGGGTTCTCGGTAAAACCCTTCATAGACGGTTCTAGGACGTTCTAGGAAGATCTTTCTAAAGATAAAAGGGTTCTCGGTAGAGCCCTTCATAGACGGTTCTAGGAAGGACCTATGGATGATAAAATGGTTCTTGGTAGAACCCTTCATGGATGGTTTTAGGCAGAACCATATACAGGGGGTTATTTGAAGAACCCTACATAGAGGGTTTTAGATAGAACCCTCTGCAAAGGGTTCTACCCAGCACCAAAAAGGGGTTCTGCTATAAGGACAAAGTGAAGAACCCTGGATGGTTTTACTTAACATCTTTTTTTCTAAGAGGGTACCAGTCCACCAAGTCTGGAACCAATAGGACCCTGAACAGTTTTTTCCCCCATAGCTACCTTAATTACTTTGTACCCCTGCACATCGACTCGCTACTGGTACTCCCTGTATATAGCCGTGTTATTACTGTGTGTGTCACTAGAGGCTCATTGTAATGTCTGGACTGGAATAAATGGAGTGGTATTGGAATGGAATGGAACACATCAAACATGTGTAAATGGTATGGAACACATCAAACATGTGTAAATGGTATGGAACACATCAAACATGTGTAAATGGTATGGAACACATCAAACATGTGTAAATGGTATGGAACACATCAAACATATGTAAACCACGTTTGACTCCGTTCCATTTAAGCAATTACAATGACCCCGTCTTCCTATAGCTCCTCCCACGAGCCTCACCTGGTGTGTGTGTGTGTGTGTGTGTGTGTGTGTGTGTGTGTGTGTGTGTGTGTGTGTGTGTGTGTGTGTGTGTGTGTGTGTGTGTGTGTGTGTGTGTGTGTGTGTTTATGCCCGTGCAGACGTACATGCAGTTGTAAGAGAAAGCAAGAGAGAGAGAGAAAGCAAGAGAGAGAGAGAAAGCAAGAGAGAGACAAAGCAAAAGAGAGAGAGAAAGCAAAAGTGAGTGATTGTATCAGAAATCCAAAAGCTTTTCGTGTAAACTAGCACACACGCAGCTGTCTTACCACACTTCTGAGGACCTTTTGGGGACCAACAATTTATTTCCATTCAAAATCATATTCTTCTTAACCCCTAAACCTAAACCTAAACCTGATACTTAACCTAACCCTAACCTTTAACCCCTAACCTGAAACCTAATCTTAATTATAACCCCAAGCCTAACCCCTAAGTCTAAAATATCCTTTTAACAAGTGAGTACTGACAAAATGTCCTCACTTCTCTGAATTTTAGTTGGTTTGTGAGGACTTCTGGACCTCACAAGTACAGTAAAATGTACACATGCAAGCACACACACACACACACACACACACACACACACACACACACACACAAACATACACTTTCTTGACATTCTCTCAACCATCTTCACCTTTTCCAACAGTCTTGAAGGAGTTCCCACATATGTTGAGTACTTGTTGGCTGCTTTTCCTTCACTTTGTGGTTCAACTCATCCCAAACCATCTCAATTGGCTTGAGGTTGGGTGATTCTGGAGGCCAGGTCATCTGATGCAGCAGTCCATCACTCTCCTTATTGGTCAAATAGCCCTTACACAGCCTGGAGGTGTGTTGGATCATTGTCCTGTTGAAAAACAAACGATAGTCCCACTAAGTGCAAACCAGATGTGTAACGGTTTTCTTGACTTGAAGGAGAGGCGGACCAAAATGCAGCGTGGTTTCTATTCATGGTTCTTTAATAAAGACTCTACACATGAACAGACTAACAAAACAAGAAATGTGAAAAAACCAAAACAGCCCTATCTGGTGCAAACACAGAGACAGGAACAATCACCCACAAACATACAGTGAAACCCAGGCTACCTAAGTATGATTCTCAATCAGAGACAACTAATGACACCTGCCTCTAATTGAGAACCATACTAGGCCGAAACATAGAAATACCCAAATCATAGAAAAACAAACATAGACTGCCCACCCCAACTCACACCCTGACCATACTAAATAATGACAAAACAAAGGAAATACAGGTCAGAACGTGACAGTACCCCCCCCCCCCCCCAAAGGTGCGGACTCCGGTCGCAAAACCTTAACCTATAGGGGAGGGTCTGGGTGGGCGTCTGTCCGCGGTGGCGGCTCTGGCGCGGGACGCGGACCCCACTTCCCCATCGTCTTAGTCCGCCTTATTGTCCGCCTCCGTGGCTTTCTAACCATGGCCACCCTTCTCAATGACCCCACTGGACAGAGGGGCAGCTCGGGACAGAGGGGCAGCTCGGGACAGAGGGGCAGCTCGGGACAGAGGGGCAGCTCGGGACAGAGGAGCAGCTCTGGCGCCTCTGGGCTGAGGGGCAGCTCTGGCACCTCTGGGCTGAGGGGCTCTGGCGCCTCTGGGCTGAGGGGCTCTGGCGGCCCCGGGCTGACTGGCGGCACTGGCGGCCCCTGGCTGACTGGCGGCACTGGCGGCCCCTGGCTGACTGGTGGCACTGGCGGCCCCTGGCTGACTGGCGGCACTGGCGGCCCCTGGCTGACTGGCGGCACTGGCGGCCCCTGGCTGACTGGCAGCACTGGGGGCCCTGGGCAGACTGGCGGCACTGGCGGCGCTGGGCAGACTGGCAGCACTGGCGGCTCCTTGCAGACTGGCAGAACTGGCGGCTCCTTGCAGACTGGCGGCACTGGCAGCTCCTTGCAGACTGGCGGCACTGGCAGCGCTGGGCAGACTGGCGGCACTGGCGGCGCTGGGCAGACGGGTGGCTCAGGCGGGGCTGGGCAGACTTGCGGCACTGGCGGCGCTGGGCAGACTGGCAGCACTGGCGGCTCCTTGCAGACTGGCAGAACTGGCGGCTCCTTGCAGACTGGCGGCACTGGCAGCTCCTTGCAGACTGGCGGCACTGGCAGCGCTGGGCAGACTGGCGGCACTGGCGGCGCTGGGCAGACGGGTGGCTCAGGCGGGGCTGGGCAGACTGGCGACTCTGATGGCGCTGGGCAGACGGGAAGCTCCGGCAATGCTGGAGAGGAAGGCTCTGGCAGCGCTGGACTGAGTAGCTCTGGCGCCTCTGGAATGAGGGGCGGGAGCTCTGGCAGCGCCGAACAGGCGGGAGACTCCAGCAGCGCTGGAGAGGAGGATGGCTCTAGCAGTGCTGGACAGGCGGGAGACTCCGACAGCGCTGGAGAGGAGGAAGGCTCCGGTAGCACTGGACAGGAGCACCTGTAGGGATGAGACGGAGAGACAGCCTGGTGCGGGGGGCTGCCACCGGAGGCGGACCGTGCAGGCGCACTGGAGCTCTTGAGCACCGAGCCTGCCCAACCTTACCCGGTTGAATGCTCCCGGTCGCCCTGCCAGTGCAGCGAGGTGGAATAGCCCGCACTGGGCTATGCAGGCGAACCGGGGACACCGTGCGCAAGGCTGGTGCCATGTAAGCCGGCCCAAGGAGACTGGGGACCAGATGCGTAGAGCCGGCTTCATGGCACTTGGCTCGATGCTCACTATAGCCCGGCCGATACGCAGAGCTGGTATGTACCGCACCGAGCTATGCACCCGCACTGGGGACACCGTGCGCTCCACCGCATAACACGGTTCCTGCCCAGTCCCTCTCGCCCCCCGGTAAGCACAGGAAGTTGGCGCAGGTCTCCTACCTGGCTTCGCCACACTTCCTGTGTGCCCCCCCCAAGAACATTTTTGGGGCTGACTCTCGAGCTTCCATCCACGCCGCCGTGCTGCCTCCTCATACCAGCGCCTCTCTGCCTTCGCCGCCTCCAGCTCTTCTTTGGGGCGCCGATATTCTCCAGGCTGTGCCTAGGGTCCTTTTCCGTCCAATTCGTCCTCCCATGTCCATTCCTCCTCGCGCTGCTTCTGCTGCCGCTTCTCCTGCTGCACCTTGGGGCGGCGACACTCCCCTGGTTTTGCCCAGGGTCCTCTCCCGTCGAGGATTTCTTCCCAAGTCCAGAAGTCTTAATTTCGCTGCTCCTGCTGCTGCCCGTTACCACGCCGCTTGGTCCTGTTGTGGTGGGTGATTCTGTAACGGTTTTCTTGACTTGAAGGAGAGACGGACCAAAATGCAGCGTGGTTTCTATTCATGGTTCTTTAATAAAGACTCTACACATGAACAGACTAACAAAACAAGAAATGTGAAAAAACCAAAACAGCCCTATCTGGCGCAAACACAGAGACAGGAACAATCACCCACGGACACACAGTGAAACCCAGGCTACCTAAGTATGATTTTCAATCAGAGACAACTAATGACACCTGCCTCTGATTGAGAACCATACTAGGCCGAAACATAGAAATACCCAAATCATAGAAAAACAAACATAGACTGCCCACCCCAACTCAGGCCCTGACCATACTAAATAATGACAAAACAAAGGAAATAAAGGTCAGAACGTGACAAGATGGGATGGCGTATCGCTGCAGAATGCTGTGGTAGCCATGCTGGTTAAGTGTGCCTTGAATTCTAAATAAATCACAGGCAGTGTCACCAGCAAAGCATCCCTACACCATCACACCTCCTCCTCCATGCATCACGGTGGGAACCACACATGCGGAGATCATCCGTTCACCTACTCTACGTCTTACAAAGACAGGGCGGTTTGAAACAAAAATCTCAAATTTTGTAGTTAATCATGTAGTTAGCCAGAAAACAAATCAACATTTATTTTACATTTGAGATTATTTTATGTAGCCAGCTCTCATCAAGGCAAAGGGTGGCTACATTGAAGAATCTCAAATATAAAATAAATGTTGATTTGTTTTCTGGTTAACTACATGATTCCATATGTGTTATTTCATCGTTTTGATTTCTTCACTATTATGTAGAAAATAGTCAAATAAAGAAAAACCCTGGAATGAGTAGGTGTGTCCAAACTTTTGACTAGTGCTGTCTGTGGTAGTAGAGTAGTGTCCTGAGGGCGCACACTTAATTTGTTGTGAAATCTGTTGTGAATGTATGGTAATGGTTTTAAAATTGAATAACTGCCTTCAGTTTGCTAGACCCCAGGAAGAGTAACTGTTGCCTTGGCAGCAGCTAATGGGGATCCATAATAAATGCAAATACAAATACAAATACAGACACACGGCAGGTAGGGCAGCAGGTAGTCTAGCTGTTAGAGCGTCGGGGCCAGTATCCGAAAGGTCACTAGTACGAATCCCTGAGCCGACAAGATAAAAACACTGTTGATGTGCCCTTGATCAAGGCACTTAGCCCTAAGTGCTGCAGGGTTGATGTTGATAATGGCTGGCCGTGACCCTACTCTCTGAGGGTGTCTCAGTTGGGAAATGCTAAAAAAAATGTATTTCCATTTCATACATGCGTACTGTATAGCACACATGAACATTTGTGAAATAGGACAATTATATGCACCCACTAAAATTCTTATTACACACATCTTTCTGCCTAAAACCATGTTTCAGCTTGCAACCACCTACTGCAGGTTTTTTGAATTGCTCAGCTGTGTATGACATCACCCATTTCAGCCTACGCTTGCCCTCCCGCCCATAAATACTGTAGCCGAAGCCAGGACAAGTCTCTTCAGCTGTGTTTTCACCTCAGGTGGACTGTGTCTGTACTGTATTTAGGGACAAGCCAACACTCTGTGGTATCGGAGTACCATATCAGCTCACACATCTGGATACAGTATGGGGACTAGAGGTCTGCTCATGACACTGGTAAGGTTATTGGAGAGGGTCGCAGTGGTTTATCATGCTCAACCATTTACTTGGATGTAGTTTGGGATGGGACTTTCTGTGTTCATTCAGACTAGGATTGGAATAGCATATTTAAATCAAATGTATCATACTGATTAAGTAACCAGAGTTTAAGCATTTTGTGTTGAAGATATAGTGCTTTAGATCTTTGGGTCTGGAAGGTGCGCGAAATCTGGAAGTGTGATATTTTTTTTTAGCAGTGTTTAGTAACCAGTATGCAGTCTTACATTCATGTGCTCCTTCTCTGGTTCAGGCTGTTGAAGAGCTCCAGACTGCTTTTCAGTCACCACAAGCCTCCGTTTATGGTCTCAAACTGGTCTTGAATGTTCAAAAAAACTAAATTCATAACCTTTACCACATCTGGTGGCTCATCCATTGAAAAAGTGTAATCCTATAAATACCTACAGGTTAAGTCGGAAGTCTACATAGACCTTAGCCAAATATATTTATATATTTGTATTTCACAATTCCTGACATTTAATCCTAGTAAAAATTCACTGTCTTAGGTCAGTTAGGATCACCACTTTGTTTTAAGAATGTGAAATGTCAGAATAATAGTAGAGAGAATGGTTTATTTCAGCTTCTATTTCTTTCATCACATTCCCAGGGGTTAAGAAGTTTACATACACTCAATTAGTATTTGGTAGCATTGCCTTTAAATTGTTTAACTTGGATCAAACATTTCGGGTAGCCTTCCACAAGCTTCCCACAATAAGTTGGGTGAATTTTGGCCCATTCCTCCTGACAGAGCTGGTGTAACTGAGTCAGGTTTGTAGGCCTCCTTGCTAGCACACGCTTTTTCAGTTCTGCCCACACATTTTATATGGGATTGAGGTCAGGGATTTGTGACGGCCACTCCAATACCTTGACTTTGTTGTCCTTAAGCCATTTTGCCACAACTTTGGAAGTATGTTTGGGGTCATTGTCCATTTGGAAGACCCATTTGCGACCAAGCTTTAACTTCCTGACTGATGTCTTGATATGTTGCTTCAATATATCCACACAATTTGCATTCCTCATGATGCCATCTATTTTGTGAAGTGCACCAGTCCCTCCTGCAGCAAAGCACCCCCACAACATGATGCTGCCAACCCCTTGCTTCACGGATGGGATGGAGTTCTTCTGCTTGCAAGCCTCCCCCTTTTTCCTCTGAACATAATGATGGTCATTATGGCCTAACAGTTCTATTTTTGATTCTTCAGACCAGAGGACATTTCTCCAAAAAGTACGATCTTTGTCCCCATGTGCAGTTGCAAACCGTAGTCTAGCTTTTTATGAAGGTTTTGGAGCAGTGGCTTCTTCCTTGCTGAGCGGCCTTTCAGGTTATGTCGATATGGGACTCAATTGCTGTGGATATAGATACTTTTGTACCTGTTTCCTCCAGCATCTTCACAAGGTCCTTTGCTGTTGTTCTGGGATTGATTTTCACTTTTCGCACCAAATTACGTTAATCTCCAAGAGACAGAACGCTTCTCCTTCCTGAGCGGTATGACGGCTGCGCGGTCCCGTGGTGCTTACACTTGTGTACTATTGTTTGTACAGATGAACGTGGTACCTTCAGGTGTTTGGAAATTGTTCCCAAGGACTGGACTCTATTTATCATGCATCCTTTTGCTTTATTACAAATGCCAAATAACTCACCCACCATTGCACCTTGGACCTCACTTTATATGCGCAGAAAGATACATTTGTACATGTTCATCTACAAAGGCCTTTCTGGTAAACTCCCTCTTTACCTCTGTAGTCGGGTCTCCTTCACACCAGTCTCAACGTCAACAGTGAAGAGGCGACTCTGGCATGCAAATTGCAAAATATAGACAACATTGCTGGATAATATAACGAAACAAAATATTTTTTGGTTCCCTTTTAAAAAAGCTACATTCAAGCTTGCAGGAATAAATTGCAAAGAAAAAGCCATATCTCAGACTGGCCAATAAAAATAAAAGATTAAGATGGGCAAAATAACACAGACACTGGACAGAGGAACTCTGCCTAGAAGGCCAGCATCCCGGAGTCCCCTCGTCACTGTTGACGTTGAGACTGGTGTATTGCTGCCAGTTGACGACTTGTGAGGCATCTGTTTCTCAAACTAGACACTCTAATGCACTTGTCCTCTTTCTCAGTTGTGCACCGGGGCCTCCCACTCCTCTTTCTATTCTGGTTAGAGCCAGTTTGCGCTGTTCTGTGAAGGGAGTAGTACATGGCGTTAGACTGACGAGTTTCAAAAGAAAGTTATTTGTTTCTGGCCATTTTGAGCCTGTAATCAAACCCACAAAACCCACAAATCTAAAGACCAGTTTTATTGCTTTTGTAACCAGCACAACAGTTTTCATATGTGCTGACATAATTACAAAAGGGTTTTCTAATGATCAATTAGCCTCTTAAAATTCTAAACTAACACAACGTGCCATTGGAACACAGGAGTGATGGTTACAGATAATGGGCCTTTGTACGCCTACGTAGATATTCCATTAACAATCAGCCGTTTCAAGCTACAACGATCATTTACAACATTAACAATGTCTGCAGTGTGTTTCTGATCAATTTGATGTTATTTTAATGGACAAACATATGTACTCTTCGTTCAAAAACACGGACATTTCTAAGTGACGCTAAACTTTTGAACAGTAGTTTATATAAATGTATATATAGAGAATGAGATGGTGGTGAGATGAGCTCAGCTAAATGTCTTTATGTTCCCATGGCTTTCAGTCCCATTCATTCTTATGTACACTTTAACCGTACCTTATTGAGCCCGTACTCACAATAGAGACAGGCTCACCTTTCAGGGAAATACCTTTTTTAACCAATGCATCTGTTCTTGTCTGGTTTGCTCTGTAGTGTCTGGGGATTGTCAGTGTGTCCTCTGAAGAGTTACTGCATCGACAGAAGAGAATCTGGATTGTAGACTCTTTTAAGATAGAAGAGGCGAGGCCCGGACCTTATCCTTATGTACTGGGGACCGTAAGTAAAGATCACCCACTCTTTTGTCGAGAGGGAAATGCCTCATTTTTCTATGTAATCACATGTGCATTGATACAAACACACACACACACACATCACACACATGGTCGAACAAGTAGGGGGACGGACGGACACGGGTGCACATGCACGCATACGCAAACACACACACACACAAATTCATGCACTGAATGGATGTTTTGTTTCAGGTTCAGATTGAGAAGGCGTTCCGTGTGGGTTTCCATCTACATGGTCAAGGGGTTGATCTGGAACCCAGAGGAAAACTGTCCATCAACACAGACACCGGAGATATCGTAGTTCATGGAGAACTAGACTACGAGCTTTACCAGAAACTTAAGGTGGGAGAGAATGGAACTCATTAACCATAAAAAAAATTCAATTAAAATATATTTTTTAATGACATTTAGAATTGGCCAAATAATTTATTTGAAACAATTCTAATTCTACAAATTTTAATTACACTGAACAGAATATAAACGCAACATTTAAGGTGTTAATCCCATGTTTCATGAGCTGCAATAGAAAATCCCAGAAATGTTTCATATGCACAAAAAGCTTATTTCTCTCAAATGTTGTGCACATCAAGAAGCTGATTAAACAGCATGATATTACACATTTGCACCTTGTGTCCATGTATACATTGTTTTTCTCAGAGGCTATCCATCATTTTTTATTTTACCTTTATTTAACTAGGTAGGTCAGTTAATTAAGAATAAATTCTTATTTTCAATGACGGCCTAAGAAGAGTGGGTTAACTACCTTGTTCAGGGGCAGAATGACAGATTTTTACCTTGTCAGCTTGGGGATTCGATCTTGAAACCTTTTGATTACTAGTCCAACGCTCTAACCACTAGGCTACCTGCCGCCACATTTCCCAGTCTGCGCGATCAAAACAATCTTGAAGCATGGATTCCGATAGGTTAGCCCAACGTTGAATCGACCTTAGCACCGGTACTTCCTGTTTGAGGTTCTGTCTATAGGAAGGGAGGAGAAAAAATGTAGTGATCTGATTTGCTGAAGGGAGGGCAGGGGAGGGCCTTGTAGCCATCTCAGAAGGGGGAGTAACAGTGCTTGAGTGTTTTTGCGGCAAGAGTCAAATGTGTCAATGTGTTAATAGAACTTCGGTAGAGTTTTCCTCAAATGTGCTTTGTTAAAATCCCCAGCTACAAAATATGCGGCCTCAGTACATGTGGTTTCCAGTTTGCACAGAGAGAATAGGGACTGTAACATACTCATAGAATCATGGCTCTCTCAGGATATACTGTCCCCGTCCATACAGCCAGCTAGGTTCTCAGTACATCGCGCAGACAGGAATAAAGAACTGTCCTGGAAGTAAAAAGACAGTGGTGTATGTTTAATGATTAACTACTCGTGGTGTTTCAACCCTCGCAAGGCTGCCGGCCCAGACAGCATTCCTAGCCACTCCTCAGAGTCTGCTGTCCCCACTTGCTTCAAGATGTCCACCATTGTTCCTGTACCTAAGAAAGCAAAGGTCACTGAACTAAATGACTATGCCCCACAGCACTCACTTCTGTCATTACGAAGTGCTTTGAGAGGCTAGTTAAGGATCATATCACCTCTACCTTCCCTGACAACCTAGACCCACTTTAATTTGCATACGGCCCCAATAGATGCAATCCCTATCGCATTGCACACTGCCCTATACCATCTGGACAAGAGAAATACCTATGTAAGAATGCTGTTTATTGACTATAGCTCAGCCTTCAACACCACAATACCCTCCAAGCTCATCATTAAGCTCGCGGCCCTAGGTCTGAACCCCTCCCTGTGCAACTGGTTCCTGGACTGCCTGACGGGCCTCCACCAGGTGTTGAACACCTCCACTACACTGATCCTCGTAAAAGCAGGGGAGCTGGTTCCACTCTGTTTGGCCATTTTCTGTTGCTTTGTCGTGAAAAACTGAGCGGGTCGAACACAACACGTCAAACCTGTAACACATAGATAGACAGGCTAGAAATGTTTTAACAACGGAATTTTGCATTCAATTGCCCCTCCCTGTTGCATACAACAAGCTTCCATTCCCCATCACAAAGTGATTAATGGACGAGTTAACTAGTAAATACCAGTTGGAGGGCCATTCAAGTGTTTTTTTTTTACACTTGGTTACGAACATACCACACCATAACACCGCTAACCATCCACTGTATAACAAATATTAATTTGAAGCACAAGACCTATACTTTGACATGTTGTGGAATGTTGTGCGGTGTACAGTTTTTGTTTCAATCGATAAAAATGTAAATAAAAATATAGAAAAACAGTGCCCAATCTCTCATTACTTCATTCAACTGATGAGAGACACTTGAAGAGTTGAATTCCAAAACACCAGCTGTGGAAAAGGTATTCAATTGTCATGATAGAGTAAAAGTACAGATACCTTAATTAATAGAAAATGACTCAAGTAAAAGTGAAAGACACCCAGTAAAATACTACGTGGTTTTAAATATACTTAAGTATCAAAAGTAAATGGAATTGCCTAAATGTACTTAAGTATCAAAAGTAAAAGTATAAATCATTTCAAATTCCTTATATTAAGCAAGCCAGGCGGCACAATTTTCTTTTCTTTTTTTCTTTTCGGATAGCCAGGGGCACACTCCCACACTCAGACATTTACAAACAAAGCATTTATGTTTAATGAGTCTGCCAGATCAGACGCAGTAGGGATGACCAGGGATGTTCTCTTGATAAGTGTGTGAATGGGACCATTTTCCTGTCAAAATGTGATGAGTACTTTGGGCTGTCAGGGAAAAAGTACGTTAATTGTCTTTAGGAATGTAGTGAAGTAAAACAAAAACATACTGTATATATCTCATAGTAAAGTAAAGTACAGATACCCCAGAAAACTACTTAATTAGTACTTTAAAATAGTTTTATTCAAGTCATTTACACCATTGCAAAACACTATATATCTATTTTCAGAAATGTTGGTAAATTTGCTTTAACTGTTTAAATAAATTCTGAAAGAAATTGGTGTCTTTTTCACTGTCTAATCATGACATGTGGTTGTTCTTTTCCACCTAGAGGAACATCTACCTATCTGAGAATGATGTTCATTGACTACATCTCAGCTTTCAAAATCATAGTGCCATCCAAGCTTATCACTACGCTCAGGACCCCGGGACTAAACACCTCCCTCTACAACTGGATCCTGGACTTCCTGACAGGCCACCCCCAGGTGTCGAGGCTAGGCAACAACCCATCCCCCATGCTGAACTTCAACACAGGGGCCCCTCATGGGTTCGCGCTTAGTCCCCTCCTGTACTCCCACGACTGCGTGGCCATACAAGACCCCAATAGTTTGCCGACGACACAAAGGCCGATAACACAGATGACATTGAGACAGCCTATACGGAGGAGGTCAGAGACCTGGCAGTGTGGTGCCAGGACAACAACCTCCACCTCAACTTCAGTAAGACAAAGGAGCTGATCGTAGACTTCAGGAAACTGAAATGGGGGCAAGCATCGACGGGCTGTAGTGGAGCGGGTCCTCGGTGTCCACATCACTAAGGACCTATCATGGTCTACACACGCCAACATAGTCTTGAAGAGGACACGACAACGCCTCGTCCCGCTCAGCAGGCTGAAAGATTTGGCTTGGGCCCGCAGATCCTCAAACATTTCTACAGCTGCTTCATTGAGAGCATCATGACTGGCTACATCACCGCTTGGTATGGAAACTGCTTGGCATCCGACCACAAGGGACTACATAGGGTAGTGTTTACGTCCCAGTAAATCACAGGGGCCGAGTTCCCTGCCATCCAGGACCTCTAACCCAAGCGGTGTCAGAGGAAGGTCCTAAAAATTGTCAAAGACTCCAGCCACCCACGTCACAGACTGTTCTCTTTGTTACCGCATGGCAAGTGGTACCGATGCACCATGTCTGAAACCAAAAGGACTCTGAACAGCTTCTACCCCCAAGCCATAACGATGCTAAATAGTTAGTTAAACATTTAATCAAATAGCTGTATTGACCCTTTTTACACTTTTTTGACTCATCATACAGTGGGGCAAAAAAGTATTTAGTCAGCCACCAATTGTGCAAGTTCTCCCACTTAAAAAGATGAGAGAGGCCTGTAAGTTTCATCAAATGTACACTTCAACTATGACAGACAAAATGTGAAAAACATCCAGAAAATCACATTGTAGGATTTTTAATGAATTTATTTGCAAATTATGGTGGAAAATAAGTATTTGGTCAATAACAAAAGTTTATCTCAATACTTTGTTATATACCCTTTGTTGGCAATCACAGAAGCCAAACGTTTTCTGTAAGTCTTCACAAGGTTTTCACACACTGTTGCTGGTATTTTGGCCCATTCCTCCATGCAGATCTCCTCTGGAGCAGTGATGTTTTGGGGCTGTTGCTGGGCAACACAGACTTTCAACTCCCTCCAAAGATTTTCTATGGGGTTGAGATCTGGAGACTGGCTAGGCCACTCCAGGACCTTGAAATGCTTCTTACGAAGCCACGAAGCCACCCTTGAAATGCTTCTTACGAAGCTTCTTACGAAGCCGTTGCCCGGGCGCTTTGTTTGGGATCATTGTCATGCTGAAATACCCAGCCACGTTTCATCTTCAATGCCCTTGCTGATGGAAGGAGGTTTTCACTCAAAATCTCACGATACATAGCCCCATTCATTCTTTCCTTTACACGGATCAGTTGTCCTGGTCCCTTTGCAGAAAAACAACCCCAAAGCATGATGTTTCCACCCCCATGCTTCACAGTAGGTATGGTGTTCTTTGGATGCAACTCAGCATTCTTTCTCCTCCAAACACGACGAGTTGAGTTTTTACCAAAAAGTTATATTTTGGTTTCATCTGACCATATGACATTCTCCCAATCTTCTTCTGGATCATCCAAATGCTCTCTAGCAAACTTCAGACGGGCCTGGACATGTACTGGCTTAAGCAGTCTGGCACTGCAGGATTTGAGTCCCTGGCGGCGTAGTGTGTTACTGATGGTAGGCTTTGTTACTTTGGTCCCAGCTCTCTGCAGGTCATTCACTGGGTCTGAGAACCCCCGTGTGGTTCTGGGATTTTTGCTCACCGTTCTTGTGATCATTTTGACCCCACAGGGTGAGATCTTGCGTGGAGCCCCAGATCGAGGGAGATTATCAGTGGTCTTGTATGTCTTCCATTTCCTAATAATTGCTCCCACAGTTGATTTCTTCAAACCAAGCTGCTTACCTATTGTAGATTCAGTCTTCCCAGCCTGGTGCAGGTCTACAATTTTGTTTCTGGTGTCCTTTGACCTTCTCATTTTGTCTGTCATAGTTGAAGTGTACCTATGATGAAAATTCCCTCTCTCCTCTTTTTAAGTGGGAGAACTTGCACAATTGGTGGCTGACTAAATTATTTTTTGCCCCACTGTATATGCTGCTGTTGGTGTTTAAAATCTGTCACTTTATTCCTAGTTATGTGTACATACAGTTGAAGTCGGAAGTTTACATACACCTTAGCCAAATACATTTAAACTCAGTTTCTCATAATTCCTGACATTTAATCTTAGTAAAAGTTAGGATCACCACTTTGTTTTAAGAATGTGAAATGTCAGAATAATAGTAGAGAGAATGATTTATTTCAGCTTCTATTACTTTCATCACATTCCCAGGGGGTCAGAAGTTTACATACACTCAATTAGTATTTGGTAGCATTGCCTTTAAATTGTTTAACTTGGGTCAAACATTTCGGGTAGCCTTCCACAAGCGTCCCACAATAAGTTGGGTGAAATTTGGCCCATACCTCCTGACAGAGCTCGTGTAACTGAGTCAGGTTTGTAGGCCTCCTTGCTAGCACACACTTTTTCAGTTCTGCCCACACATTTTCTACGGGATTGACTTCAGGGATTTGTGATGGCCACTCCAATACCTTGACTTTGTTGTCCTTAAGCCATTTTGCCACAACTTTGGAAGTATGTTTGGGGTCATTGTCCATTTGGAAGACCCATTTGCGACCAAGCTTTAACTTCCTGATTGATGTCTTATGATTTTGTTTCAATATATCCACACAATTTGCATTCCTCAATGATGCCATTTATTTTGTGAAGTGTACCAGTCCCTCCTACAGCAAAGCACTCCCACAACATGATGCTGCCACCCCCGTGCTTCACGGTTGGGATGGTGTTCTTCGGCTTGCAAGCATCCTCCTTTTTCCTTTTTTGTTACATTTCTCCAAACAGTACGATCTTTGTCCCCATGTGCAGTTGCAAACCGTAGTCTGGCTTTTTTATGGTGGTTTTGGAGCAGTGGCATCTTCCTTCCTGAGCGGCCTTTCAGGTTATGTCGATGTAGGACTCGTTTTACTGTGGATATAGATACTTTTGTACCTGTTTCCTCCAGATCTTCACAAGGTCCTTTGCTGTTGTTCAGGGATTGATTTGCACTTTTTGCACCAAAGATCATCCCAAAGATGAACCAGACTTGTGGCTGTCTACTATTTTTATATGAGGTCTTGGCTGATTTATTTTGATTATCCCATGATGTCAAGCAAAGAAGCACTGAGTTTGAAGGTAGGCCTTGAAATACGTCCACAGGTACAGCACCAATTTACTCAAATGACGTCAATTAGCCTCAGAAGCATTTTCTGGAATTTTCTGGAATTGTTCAAGCTGTTTAAAGGCAGAGTCAACTTAGTGTATGTAAACTTCTGACCCACTGGAATTGCAATACAGTGAATTATAAGTGAGATAATCTGTCTGTAAACCATTGTTGGAAAAATTACTTGTGTCAAAGTAGAAGTCCTAACTGACTTGCCAAAACTGTAGTTTGTTAACAAGAAATTTGTGGAGGGGTTGAAAAACGAGTTTTAATGACTCCAACCTAAGTGTATGTAAACTTACGGCTTCAACTGTATCTAGCTTATGACCTCATACCCCTGCACAATGACTCAGCACTTGGTACCCCATGTATATACCAAGTTAAAGGTGCTGCATAGCCAATTCGACGTCTGAATTCATACTTCTTGCAGTTCACGGAGCAGCGCAGCGCTGTTGTGAAAGATGTTGTCAAGGAAATGAGTTTGTGTTACACAGGACCTCCTGCCCCCACCTACCGTCAACCAATCATGTCAATGCGAAACTAGTCGGAGCCTTCCGCATTGTAAAAAAAAAAAGTGGGAGCTACACGGTGATGCAGTACGCAGCTAAACTTAGCCTATGCATGCCTCCGGAGGCTCCTTATTTGCGCCACACCTACGGATCTTCCGACCACAATTTCGGATCACGCATAAATGTCTCTTACTCATTGTGTATTTATCATTACATTTATTATTCCATGTTTTACTTTTCAATTATTTCTCGATATTATATATCTCTGCATTGTTGGCAAGGGCACATAAGTAAGCATTTCACCGTTAGTATACACCTGTTATTTACAAAGCATGTGACAAATAACATAATATTCCTCTGACACCACCTTGTATATAGGTCCTGAATGGCAGGAAGCTTGGCCCCAGGGATGTACTGGACCGTACACACAACCCTCTGTAGTGCCTGGGGACCCATGACAAATCTTTTCAGTCTCCTGAGGGGGAAAATGTGTTGTCGTTACCTCTTCACAACTGTCTTTGGACCATGATAGTTCGTTGGTGATTTGGACACCAAGGAACTTGAAACTCTTGACCCGCTCCACTACAGCCCCATCGATGTTAATGGGGGCCTGTTCAGCCCTCCTTTTCCTATAGTCCACGATCAGCTCCTTTGTCTTGCTCACATTGAGGGAGAGGTTGTTGTCCTGGCACCACACTGCCAGGTCTCTGACCTCCTCCCTATAGGCTGTCTCATCATTGTCGGTGAAGGCCTACCACTTTTGTGTCGTCAGCAAACTTAATGATGGTGTAGAAGTCGTGCTTGGCCATGCAGCTGTGGGTGAACAGGGTGTAGAGGAGGGGACTAAGCACGCACCCCTGAGGGGCCCAGGTGTTGACGATCAGTGTGGCAGATGTGTTGCTGCCTACACTTACCACCTGGTGGCGGCCTGTCAGGAAGTCCAGGATGCAGTTGCAGAGGGAGGTGTTTAGTTCCTTAGCTTAGTGATGAGCTTTGTTGGATGCTGAGCTGTAGTCAATGAAAAGCATTCTCACATAGGTGTTCCTTTTGTCCAGTGGGGAAATGGGATGTGTGGAGTGTGATTGAGATTGCATCATCTGTGGATCTGTTGAGGCGGTATGCGACTTGGAATGGGTCTAGGGTTTCCGGCATGATGGTGTTGATGTGAGCCATGACCAGCCTTTCAAAGCACTTCATGGCTACCGACGTGAGTGCTACGGGGAGGTAATCATTTACCTTCCCTAACTTGGGCACAGGGACTATGGTGGTCTGTTTGAAACATGTAGGTATTACAGACTTGGTCAGGGAGAGGTTGAAAATGTCAGTGAAGACACTTGCTAGTTGATCACGCATGCTTTGAGTACATGTCCTGGAAATCCGTCTGGCCGCACGGCTTTGTGAATGTTGAACTGTTTAAAGGTCTTGCTCACATCAGAGAGCATGATCGCACAGTCGTCCGAAACAGCTGGTGCTCTAATGCGTGCTTCAGTGTTGCTTGCCTCAAAGTGAGCAACAAAGGCATTTAGCTCGTCTAGTAGGCTCGCGTTACTGGCCATCTTGTGACTGGGTTTCCCTTTGTAGTCCCTACTAGTTTCCAAGCCCTGTCACCTCCGACGAGCATCAGTTCCAGTGTAGTAGGATTCAATCTTAATCCTGTATTGATGCTTTGCCTGTTTGATGGTTTGTCTGACGGCATAGCGGGATTTCTAATAAGCGTCCGGATTAGTATCCAGCTCCTTGAAAGCGGCAGCTCTAGCCTTTAGCTCCGTGCGAATTTTGCCTGTAATCTATGGCTTCTGGTTGGGATATGTACATACGGTCACTGTGGGGATGACGTCGTCAATGCACTTAATGATGAAGCCGGTGACTGAGGTGGTATACTCCTCAATGCCATTGGATGAATCCCAGAACATAATGGTCTGTGCTAGCAAAATTAGTCCTGTAGCGTAGTACTTCCTGCTTTAGTTTTTGCTTTTAAGCAGCAATCAGGAGGATAGAATTATGGTCAGATTTGCCAAATGGAGAGTGAGGGAGAGTTTTGTATGCGTCTCTGTATGTGGAGTAAAGGTGGTCTAGAGTTTGTTTTCCTCTGGTTGTACATGTTACATGCTGGTATAAATGAGGTAAAACGGATTTAAATTTGCCTGCATTAAAGTCCCCTGCCAATAGGAGTGCCGCTGCTGGATGAGCATTTGATTTTTGCTTATGGCCCAAATGTATCTACATGTATTGGAACTACATTTTACATGACATTAAATACACTGCTCAAAAAAATTAAGGGAACACTAAAATAACACATCCTAGATCTGAATGAATGAAATATTCTTATTAAATACTTTTTTCTTTACATAGTTGAATGTGCTGACAACAAAATCACACAAAAATTATCAATGGAAATCAAATTTATCAACCCATGGAGGTCTGGATTTGGAGTCACACTCAAAATGAAAGTGGAAAACCACACTACAGGCTGATCCAACTTTGATGTCCTTAAAACAAGTCAAAATGAGGCTTAGTAGTGTGTGTGGCTTCCACGTGCCTGTATGACCTCCCTACAACACCTGGGCATGCTCCTGATGAGGTGGCGGATGGTCTCCTGAGGGATCTCCTCCCAGACCTGAACTAAAGCATCCGCCAACTCCTGGACAGTCTGTGGTGCAACGCCACGTTGGTGGATGGAGCGAGACATGATGTCCCAGATGTGCTCAATTGGATTCAGGTCTGGGGAATGGGCGGGCCAGTCCATAGCATCAATGCCTTCCTCTTGCAGGAACTGCTGACACACTCCAGACACATGAGGTCTAGCATTGTCTTGTATTAGGAGGAACCCAGGGCCAACCGCACCAGCATATGGTCTCACAAGGGGTCTGAGGATCTCATCTCGGTACCTAATGGCAGTCAGGCTACCTCTGGCGAGCACATTGAGGGCTGTGCGGACCCCCAAAGAAATGCCACCCCACACCATGACTGACCCACCGCCAAACCGGTCATGCTGGAGGATGTTGCAGGCAGCAGAACGTTCTCCACGGCGTCTCCAGACTGTCACGTCTGTCACATGTGCTCAGTGTGAACCTGCTTTCATCTGTGAAGAGCACAGGGCGCCAGTGGCGAATTTGTCAATCTTGGTGTTCTCTGGCTAATGACAAACGTCCTGCACGGTGTTGGTCTGTAAGCACAACCCCCACCTGTGGACGTCGGGCCCTCATACCACCCTCATGGAGTCTGTTTCTGACAGTTTGAGCAGACACATGCACATTTGTGGCCTGCTGGAGGTAATTTTGCAGGGTTCTGGCAGTGCTCCTCCTGCTCCTCCTTGCACAAAGGCGGAGGTAGCGGTCCTGCTGCTGGGTTGTTGCCCTCCTACGGCCTCCTCCACGTCTCCTGATGTACTGGGCTGTCTCCTGGTAGCGCCTCCATGCTCTGGACACTACGCTGACAGACACAGCAAACCTTCTTGCCACAGCTCGCATTGATGTGCCATCCTGGATGAGCTGCACTACCTGAGCCACTTGTGTGGGTTGTAGACTCCATCTCATGCTACCACTAGAGTGAAAGCACCGCCAGCATTCAAAAGTGACCAACACATCAGCCAGGAAGCATAGGAACTGAGAAGTGGTCTGTGGTCACCACCTGCAGAACCATTCCTTTATTGGGGGTGTCTTGCTAATTGCATATCATTTCCACCTGTTGTCTATTCCATTTGCACAACAGCATGTGACATTTATTGTCAATCAGTGTTGCTTCCTAAGTGGACAGTTTGATTTCACAGAAGTGTGATTGACTTGGAGTTACGTTATGTTGTTTAAGTGTTCCCTTTATTTTTTTGAGCAGTGTATATTGAAATGTATTTTTTTCTGTATGGGTATTGCGTTGTGTTATTTTAGTTTGGTTTAGTTCTTATTAAATGTATTGCTTGATAGCTCGATAGTTTGCTTGATTGGTTGATGTATTGATTGGTTGGTTGGTTGAATGACTGGTAGATTGATTCACATCTTCCTTATCACATGGGACTACAGCTGACATTTGAGGCCCGAGATACATCCAATAATGCATTGGACACCCGGCTGGGAGTGGAGGTGGAGATTCTAGACATCAATGACAACCCCCCAGTTTTCCAGAGTAACACTTACACCATCAACCTGAAAGAGTCTACTTCACAGGGTAAAATATTCTATTTGTTTGTGTCTTTCTTTCTTTCTTTCTTTCTTTTTTATTTTATTCTCGCTGCCTTCATTTTATTTATTGCGGATAAAAGAAAACCACACTGTGAGTTCCCTCAGAATGTTTAGGATGCATTGTTAATGTAACTGTTAAGTGTTTCCAGTTCTTCTTTGAAATATTAACTATAATTATTTACAATATGAGTGAAATAGTTTTCATTTTTTTAAGTATGTTAAAACGCAACTGTTCTGTGTTGTAATGGTGTGGACGTACCCCAACAACAAAATGGTGTGGGCGTATACTGGTCATTAAAAATATTAAATGGAGTAGACCACAGATTGGCCAGCTAATCCTCATCTGGAGGATGACATCAACCTCTATGAGGAAATAGCAAGCATTTTTGAAGCAGTCTGTTTTTAGATGTTTTTTTAAGTGTTTCATTCTCCAATTTATTATTTGGCCACACATATGAGTATAGGCTGAGTCAACAACACAATTTGAGTATGAGTTAACAGAATAGACACTTTTAAAAGTGAGATTTTCAACGGACGGTTACTTTAAAATCGACACAAATTGCAGACATTGACAAACGGATTTTGCTGCGAAACACACAGAGTAAGTATTTTGAGTGAACCTGCAATGTGGTTGTCCTTTATCTATGATTGGTTGAATTGGAGCCTCTGAAACCATGACTCTCTGTTTCCTCTCACATCAGGAGATTTTGTGACAGCTGTAGTTGCAACAGATAAAGATCAAAGCAACACAAACAATGGCACCTTTGACCTGAAGATTGTCTCCATCACCCCTACGCCCCCAGACAACCTGGAGTTCTTCCTTGAGCAAAGTGGTCCAACTGGAATCATCAAATTCAAAGGGTGTCTGGAGCACGAGGTAAGAGGTGCCTCTATTTATGTCTATAATCTTTCATTCATTCACTTTCAACTATAGTGTGATTGTTTCAATCTTCCACTTCAGAAATCAAAGAAATACACCATCCTGGTGGAGGCTAAAGATCGTGGAGAGGTGGTTCAGCTCTCCAGCACCTGTACAAACATCATCACTATAGAGGATGGAAACAACCATCTGCCTGTCTTCACTGGGCAAACGGTGGGCAAAATGATTCTATCCTCTTCACTTTATCACAAGATGTGGTGGAGGTATTTGTTCAAATATATTAATGATTCTCCGGAACCACAACTATATCCCTCTTATAATGTACCATCCTCCTGGGATATTATATTATTTCAGGGTGCAGGAAGCATCAAGGAGAGAGACAGAGGTGATGTACCAATTCTTCGGCTCCAGGTTTCAGACCAAGATACCAAAGGTACTGTAGCCTGGAAGGCCAAATACACTATCCACGGAGACAAGGACCAGAACTTCAGAATCACCACTGATCCAGACACCAACGAAGGAGTCTTGTTTGTTGAAAAGGTCTGTTCCCTTTCAAATAAGTTAATGCCTCCTAAATAAGATAATGTATGTCATGTGAGACTTTCAGATATTCTGCAATTTACATTTTTAAAGTTGTGGTTCTATTAATCATATTTTTGTTGTTGTTGTTGTTGTTGTTGCAATCAAACTAATAGCAGACCTGTAGTATTAGTTGTAGTAGAATCTGATGAACTGTGCTCATAGATGTGGTTGCAATAATCATATCCCTGTATCCATTTGTTTGACTAAACACTAAATCATCTTTCCGTAAACCACATTCTCCCTCTGTCTCCTGGTAGCCTCTGGACTACGAGGATGGCTCTCAGAGGAACCTGTCAGTCAGTGTAGAGAACGAGGCGCCCTACTTCTCTTGTAAGGTCAAAGGTCGTCCTGCCATGGGCCTGTGGAATGTGGTCACCACAGGGGGGGTAACTTTGACAGGTGAACAGCCCCTGCTGTCCACCCGCCAGGTGACGGTCACGGTGGAGGACATCAACGACCCGCCCATCTTCACCCCCACCATCAAAAATGTGACGGTGGAGGAGAATGTGGAGGTTGGTTGGTACCTGGAGACGTTCACTGCCATCGATCTGGACAGGAACCATGCCAACACCTTCAAGTAAGACTGGGGATGCATTTAACCCACCCTTCAGTGGGACTTCTGTTCTATCTCCTACTGTACAGTTCTGCAGCACCTCCTACTGGTTTATCAAGCTAGACTGGGAATCTAGGCCAGTTCTCCATGACATTTTCTTTTTACAGTTCATTACCAATTTATTACTATAATTAATTTGACCTCAAACCACAGATCATTCTTGATTTTTATAAAAATTCTACTAAAAGTGTCATACCTAGATCATATGTTGTGATGATGCACACTCTTGAAGCCAATCAGGCCAACCAAGCCAACATTTTGCTAGACCTGTAGTCGAAAACACATCTTACATGCCCAAACCATGTCTTGTAGGTACGTGAAAGAAAAGGACCCTTCTGACTGTGTGGCAGTAGACACAAAGACCGGCAAAATAACCACAACTAAGATCTTAGACCGAGAGTCACCTTATGTGAAGAACAATGTCTATCAAGTGACAGTGATTGCTATTGATGATGGTAAGAACTATAAAAAGTAATATTCCAATACAGTAAATTATACCAAAATCAGTCAAATAACACTGTATCGGTATATCATCCACGGTGCCACCAGCATGTGTCAATTGAGAGTTTCTCTGATTGACAGGCCAGCCTCCCATGACCGGAACTGGAACGCTCAACATCCACCTGAAGGACCAGAATGACAACCTTCCGGAGCTTGAGATGGCCACCATGGACATGTGTCTTTCAGATGAGCACACCGAGGTCAACATCACAGCCTACGACCTGGATGAAGAACCCTACAGCGGACCCTTCTACTTCCAGCTCCAAGGGGACGATGTCAAGGGCAAGTGGAGGATTGACCCCGACAATGGTGTGGTTTTCCTCCTCATAAATGTCTCATACACTCTATCTGACCTCTCATTCATAATACGTTATTCCATATGGGCTCTTTTCCTCTCTACATACCTACAGTTGAAGTCGGAAATTTACATACACCTTAGCCAAATACATTTAAACAGTTGTTCACAATTCCTGCAATTTAATCCTAGTACAAATTCCCTGTCTTAGGTCAGTTAGGATCACCACTTTGTTTTAAGAATGTGAAACTAACTTCCGGCGCCGACAGAGATGGCCGCACCGCTTCGCGTTCCTGGGAAACTGCAGTATTTCGTTTTTTTTACATGTTATTTCTTACATTAGTACCCCAGGTAATCTTAGGTTTTATTACATACAGTCGGGAGGCACTACTGGATATAAGAACAACTCACCATCATTACGACCAGGAATACGACTTTCCCGAAGTGGATCCAGTATTTTGCCCACCACCCAGGACAATGGATCAGATCCCAGCCGGCGAACCAAAACAACATCGCCGTAAAAGGGGCCGACAAAGCGGTCTTCTGGTCAGGCTCGGGAGACGGGCACATCGCGCACCGCTCCCGAGCATACTACTCGCCAATGTCCAGTCTCTTGACAACAAGGTTGATGAAATCCGAGCAAGGGTAACATTCCAGAGAGACATAAGAGACTGTAACGTTCTTTGCTTCACGGAAACATGGCTCACTCGAGACACGCTATCGGAGTCGGTACAGCCAGCTGGTTTCTTCACGCATCGTGCCGACAGAAACAAGCATCTTTCTGGTATGCCTTATGATTAACGAGACGTGGTGTGATCATAACAACATACAGGAACTCAAAGTCCTTCTGTTCACCTGACTTAGAATTCCTCCCAATCAAATGTCGACCGCATTATCTAAGAGAATTCTCTTTGATTATAATCACATCTGCATATATTCCCCCCCAAGCAGACACATCTAACTTTATTTGACTCTATGTAAACTGGAAACCACATATCCTGAGGCTGCATTCATTGTAGCTGGAGATTTTAACAAGGCTAATCTGAAAACAAGACTCCCTAAAATGTATCAGCATATCGATTGTGCTATCAGGGCTGATAAAACCCTGCATCACTGTTATTCTAACTTCCGCAGCGCATATAACACCCTCCCCCGCCCTCCTTTTGGAAAAGCTGACCACGACTCCATTTTGTTGCTCCCAGCCTATAGACAGAGACTAAAACAGGAAGCTCCCGCGCTCAGGTCTGTTCAACGCTGGTCTGACCAATCCGATTCCACGCTTCAAGATTGCTTCGATCACGTGGATTGGGATATGTTCTGCATTGCGTGTCAAACAACAACATTGACGAATACGCTGATTTGGTGAGCGAGTTTATTAGCAAGTGCACAAGTCCATAGAAACTATTAAAACATTCCCAAACCAGAAACCTTGGATTGATGGCAACATTTGTGCGAAACTGAAAGCGCAAACCACTGCTTTTAACCAGGGCAAGGTGACCGGAAACATGACCGAATACAAACAGTGTAGCTATTCCCTCCGCAAGGCAATCAAACAAGCTAAGCGTCAGTATAGAGACAAAGTAGAGTCGCAATTCAACTGCTCAGACACGAGGTATGTGGCAGGGTCTACAGTTAATCACGGATTACAAAAAGAAAACCAGCCCTGTCGCGGACCAGGATGTCTTGCTCCCAGACAGACTAAACAACTTCTTTGCTCGCTTTGAGGACAATACAGTGCCACTGACACGGCCCGCTACCCAAACCTGTGGACTCTGCTTCACTGAAGCCGACGTGAGTAAAACATTTAAACGTGTTAACCCTCACAAGGCTGCAGGCCCAGACAGCATCCCCAGCCGCGTCCTCAGAGCATGCGCAGACCAGCCTGCTGGTGTGTTTACGGACATATTCAATCAATCCTTATCCCAGTCTGCTGTTCCCACATGCTTCAAGAGGGCCACCATTGTTCCTGTTCCCAAGAAAGCTAAGGCAACTGAGCTAAACGACTACCTTCAGTCATCATGAAGTGCTTTGAGAGGCTAGTCAAGGACCATATCACCTCCACTCTACCTGACACCCTAGAACGACTCCAATTTGCTTACCACCCTAATAGGTCCACAGACGACGCAATCGCAACCACACTGCACACTGCCCTAACCCATCTGGACAAGAGGAATACCTATGTGAGAATGCTGTTCATCGACTACAGCTCAGCATTTAACACCATAGTAACCTCCAGTCTCGTCATCAAGCTCGAGACCTGGGTCTCGACCCCGCCCGTACTGGACTTCCTGACGGGCCGCCCCCACCCAGGTGGTGAGGGTAGCTAACAACATCTCCACCCCACTGATCCTCAACACTGGGGCCCCACAAGGGTGCGTTCTGAGCCCTCTCCTGTACTCCCTGTTCACCCACGACTGCTTGGCCATACACGCCAGGACACCTGGCGGAAAAATGTACGGAAAAATGTATCACTAGCCACTTTAATGCCACTTAATATAATGTTTACATACCCTACTCATCTCGTATGTACATACTGTACTCTATACCATCTACTGCATCTTGCCATCTTTATGTAATACATGTATCACTAGCCACTTTAAACAATGCCACTTTTATATGTTTACATACCCTACATTACTCATCTCATATGTATATACTGTACTCTATACCATTTACTGCATCTTGCCTATGCCGTTCTGTACCATCACTCATTCATATATTTTTATGTACATATTCTTCATCTCTTTACACTTGTGTGTAGAAGGTAGTTGTGAAATTGATAGGTTAGATTACTCGTTGGTTATTACTGCATTGTTGGAACTAGAAGCACAAGCATTTCACTACACTCGCATTAACATCTGCAAACCATGTGTATGTGACAAATACATTTTTATTTTATTTTATTTTTTATTTGAAATGTCAGAATAATAGTACAGATACTTATTTTTTCAGCTTTTATTTCTTTCATCACATTCCCAGTGGGTCAGAAGTTTACATACACTCAATTAGTATTTGGTAGCATTGCCTTGAAATTGTTTAACTTGTTTAGCTTCTCACAATATGTTGGGTGAATTTTGGCACATTCCTCCTGACAGAGCTGGTGTAACGGAGTCAGGTTTGTAGGCCTCCTTGCTCACACACACTTTTTCAGTTCTGCCAACAAATTTTCTATAGGATTGAGGTCAGAGCTTTGTGATGGCCACTCCAATACCTTGACTTTGTTGTCTTTAAGCCATTTTGTCACAACTTTGGAAGTGTGCTTGGGGTCATTGTCCATTTGGAAGATCCATTTGCAACCAAGCTTTAACTTCCTGACTGATCTCTTGAGATGTTGCTTCAATATATCCACATAATTTTCCCTCCTCTTGATATTTTGTGAAGTGCACCAGTCCCTCCTGCAGCAAAGCACCCCCACAAAATGATGCTGCCACCGCCATGCTCCACGGTTGGTATTGTGTTCTTCGGTTTGCAAGCCTAACACAGACTGCATTTCTCCAAAAAGTACAATCTTTGTCCCCATGTGCAGTTGCAAACCGTAGTCTGGCTTAGTTTGGTTTTGGAGCACTGGCTTCTTCCTTGCTGAGCGGCCTTTCAGGTTATGTCGATATATGACTTGTTTTACTGTGGATATAAATACTTTTGTACCTGTTTCCTCCAGATCTTCAGAAGGTTCTTTGCTGTTGTTGTGGGATTGATTTGCACTTTTCGCACCAAAGTACGTTCATCTCTAGGAGACAGAACGCGTCTCCTTCAAGGGGTATGACGGCTGTGTTGTCCCATGGTGTTTATACTTGCGTTCTATTGTTTGTACCAATGAACGTGGTACCTTCAGGCGTTTGGAAATTGCTCACAAGGATGAACCAGACTTGTGGAGGTCTACCATTTGTTTTCTGAGGTCTTGGCTGATTTATTTTGATTTTCCCATGATATCAAGCAAAGATGCACTGAGTTTGAAGGTATGCCTTGAAATACATCCACAGGTACAGCTTCAATTTACTCAAATGATGTCAATTAGCCTCAGAAAAGCCATGACATAATTTTCTGGAATTTTCCAAGCTGTTTTAAGGCACAGTCAACTTAGTGTGTGTAAACCTCTGACCCACTGGAATTGTGATACAGTGAAACAAGTGAAATAATCTGTCTGTAAATAATTGTTGGAAAAATTACTTGTGTCATGCCTAAAGTAGACGTCCTAACCAACTTGCCAAAACTATAGTTTGTTAACAAGACATTTGTAGAGTGGTTGAAAAAATGAGTTTTAATGCCTCCAACCTAAGTGTATGTAAACTTCCAACTTCAACTGTAGCTTTTGCACAAGAAGGCCTCATGCCACATTCACATGCTCGTAACCTCAGAGTTCAAATCAATGTAGGTTATTTGCATAGAGCCTCCTATTGGTTGATTCTGATACTTCCCAAGTGGGACACTCGGAATCATCTTTCTACAACGAGTTAGCAAGTCAGAAATTTCAGAGTTTTCTATTTCCGACTAGCATGTGAATGTGGCATAAGTCTCTCAATACTATAGGCCTATACTTCATGCAGTTCTCAACTAGCTAAACTAATGCTATTGCTATCTCTCTTTCTCACTACACATCCCTCCAGGCTACACAGTGAACCTGGTGAAGGAGAACACAGTGTACGCAGGTCACCACGAGCTGCTGCTGAAGGTGTTTGACCTGCAGGGTCAGGGTGCCCTCCACAACCTGTCTGTTACCGTGTGTGACTGCTCCAGGGTGGCCAGCTGCCGCATGCGCAGGGCCACTGGATCCAAGATTGGAGAGAGTGCTGTAGGGATTGTCATTGCTGCCATGTTGCTACTACTAGGTATATAGTCTTTTGAGTCTTGTGTTTGGTGGAAAAGACAAACTGGCCTACATCACCACCTAGTGTTTATTTGGCAAAATGGCCCCCACTAAATACATTTAGAACAGGTTAGTGTGAATGAAGATTTGTATCTAATCAAAATGTGTGTCCCTCCTAGGTTTTCTACTGTTGGCTCTCCTGATGACTTCTAAGAGAGATCTGAAGCTGATCCCTCTCGATGAAATCTCTGGAGAACATCTGCTCAAATCTAACATTGAGATCCCAGGAACTGATTGCAAGGTAACCACAGACAACATTACTATCACTACAATCACATGTTCTTCTCTGGAAATGATACGATATGCTGTTTTTGATCCCAGGTGCCTACGGCTACCATACTCCAAGTGGACAGCCAGGTGGAAACGAAAGCTGCTTTTCAACCCACCAAGAAGATGTTGGTTAGGAAACCTGCAATGTTCAATCAATCAATTATTTTGGTTCATACTGGGCATATTTGACAAATGGAAAACTGTGTAACCATGACAAGTCAATATTATATATTTTCCCAGGCTGTACAGAAGTCAGCCAGTATGCGAGCACAGGTACGTTCAGGATATTCCAAGTATTCCTCCTCCTACCAAGAGCAACAACAGGGAGAGTTTCAACGAGGAACCACCCTGCGCAAGGTAGGTTATATAGCAATCAAATAAATCTACTACCTTTATACATTTTTGCCCTGTCCATTCAATTCTCAGTGGCACTGTGTTACAGCAACGTTTAACATTTTGTTTCAGAGTGCGCCCACAAAATTACGCTCCAACGGTTATTATGAACAGGTATTTCAAAATGGCATATTTCAATTAACCTTATGTAAGCAATTTTTTCTGAGACTTTCATTTTTACTAATGTTGCATTGTGTTCTGTGTAGTGATATTGTGTTTCTCATCACTCAGGTGTCAATGGTGAGCAGATCAATGAAGACAAGAACAAGATACTCCTCATGGGAAGAAGATAATTGTCTCGACAAATCCGGGCACTTGATGACCCAACTGAATCAGGTAACAATGTGCAACAGTCACAAACAGTCATTGCTGTAATCAATGAAAAAAAAAAACTTTCTAATTGTGATTTTTTTTTATGTACTAGTTGAACTGTTTTCTTGTTTGTCGATTAACCTTATTGTGACCACAACTCTCCTCCATTCACTTCAATCTCTCCCTCCCTCCTGCCCTCCTTCCATCCATCTCTCCACCTTCTCCAGAGGATGTACACCCTGCAAGTTCAAGGAGAAGAGCTGGGGGACTATGCCCCGCACCCCTACGTTGAAGAGGGGGACCTAGAGACAGACCTCCAGCTGGATGCTATTTCCATCCCTGAGACCCTCTTCGACCAGGACACGCTCCTCTACCTGGGCCCCAGGTTCAACACCCTGGCCTCCATCTGCAACACCGCAGACCTCAGCGCATCCTAAGCCCATCTTGCCCTCACCCTCTGGGGCAAAAGGCTCTGCCAGGACTGGCTAGATAGCATTGGCATAGCAGGCTAGGTCACCGGCCACATTCCTGGATTATAAACTGGACTGGATCACTCATTCTTCAAATGAGGTAGAACAGCAAACTTGCTCTTGCAAAATCTGGAAGCAGTGTCATTTTTTTTTTTTTTTTACAAAAACCATCAAATGCACACAGGACTATGAAGATCAGTGATCAATCAATACAAAGACCAAGATGGAACTCAGTGTTGAAAGGAGAACAATGAAATCGACCACTGAGAACACACACAGAGAGAGACATGTAGTGGGAAAATACTTGCATGGCATTGACTTGGCTCTGTGCTTTTATGAATGCGATGGCTGCAATTTAGAGGTGAATTAACAGTGAACATACCACACCATCGCTTACCTCTTTATTCTTCAGAAAATACATTGAGTCAGAATAGTGTAATATTGTTTTCTACGATGGTTATGATGATGATTCCCAAATCAAATTGTATTTTTCACACGCTTCGTAAACAACAGGTGTAGACTAACAGTGAACTGCTTACTTACGGGCCCTTCCCAACAATGCAGTGAAACAATATATACATAGTAGAAAAAAATTGAACAAAAAGTATAAAAACAATAACACAAGGAATAAATAGACAAGTAATTAAAGCTTGGCTATATACACGGATTACCAGTACCGAGTCAATGTGCAGGGGTACGAAGTAATTGAGGTAGATATGTACATACAGGTAGGGATATAGTGACTAGGCAACAGGATAGATAATAAACAGTAACTAACAGCAGTGTATGGGGTGAGTCAAAAGAGATTAGCGCAAAAATAATCAATGCAGATATTCCGGGTAGCTATTGGTTAACTGTTTAACTATTTAGAGGTCTTTTAGCTTGGGGGTAGAAGCTGTTCAGGGTCCTGTTGGTTCCAGACTTGCCGTGCGGTAGCAGAGAGAACAGTCTATGATTTGGGTGGCTGGAGTCTTTGACATTTCTTAGGGTATTCCTCTGACACCGCCTGGTATAGAGGTCCTGGATGGCAGGGAGCTCGGCCCCAGTGATGTGCTGGTCCGTACACACTACCCTCTGTAGCGCTTTGTGGTCGGATGCCAAACAGTTGCCAAACCAAGTGGTGATGCACCCCGTCAAGATATTCTCAATGGTGCAGCTGTAGACATTTTTGAGGATCTGAGAGCCTATGCCATGCCAAATCTTTTCAGCCTCCTGAGGAGGAAGAGGTGTTGTCGGCCCTCTTCACAGCTGTGTTGATGTGTGTGGACCATGATAGTTCCTAAGTGATGTGGACTCCGAGGAACTTGAAGCCCTCAACCTGTTCCACAACAGCCCCATCTATATACATGGGGGCATGCTTGAATTACCAATGAAAGCTTGGGTTGAAAGTTTTGCGCTGAAGTCTGGTTGATTTATTTGTTTGTGTTGGTGTTGGCTTTGAATGTATATTCTATAAGTGTTTTTTGGTATCTAAATAAAGGTTTTACGTTCATTTCGTTTTACATACGTAGTAATGCAGAGTTCTGTGGTATATTTTCGATGCATCTCAAGTCACGGTTTCAATGAAACAAACATCTTTCCAAAATATACGTTTACTGTGATGTAATGTTTAATTCCCAACCATCCCGACTTATCAGCAGCATCAACATAGCAAAACGTAGGGACAAGTGTGAGTGCGTGGAAGTGTGTGCAGGCGTTCACGCATGGGCGTGTGTGTTGTGCATTGACTTGGGAATGTAGCCAGGAGCCATTGGTAGGCAGAGAGAGTCCTGGGTGTGATCTCCTGTTCCACCTGGAAAGCCTTTCTGTGGGTTGTCACGGATCCTCTCTAGAACACCTGGAATACACAAGCACAACGTGTAAACCTCACACATAGCATCATACACTCATGTCTGTTATTCCTACACTGCGTTAAGTAAGTGAAATGGTTGGCAACGGAAAAAAATACTGACTTTCAGAATATTTGATTCTGAATGCATTCATACACTCCTGCACTAGAAAGATGAGGCTTGCTGGCCTGTGAATAATTATAGACATATTTATCTTACTATCTTACATGGTCTAAAGTTCTATCGAAAACACACAAGTCTTGATATTGTGGACAGAGTACCTAGCATGCACGTGATGAGGTCTGTGGCAGTGCCCACAGTGGGGTGGGGGTAGGCAGAGATTCCCATCTGGCATGCGTGTGTTCCTCCTGGTCATGCCACTGGCGCAGGAAGGTAGTGAAAACCCTGCGCTCCGTAAAGGGCCGCTGGACCAGGATCACCTTGCTGGGAAAGACACATGACAAACACAATCACTAATGGGTAAATTACAAAAATACACATAGGCCTTCTGTATAAGCATAACAACACAATCCCGGCTTGGCTAAAATGTGTTTCAGTGATTCAGTTGTGCTCCTCTGCACCTTAGTTGTAGAATAATGCCACACTGATAACAGATGCCTTTCATGTAAAAGTGTTTTTTTTTTCCTCCATCGGTGTGTCTGTAATGAGGACAGTCTCACCTGGGATGTTATTCTCCTTAAGCAGCCTGTAGGAGATGTTCTCTCCAGTGTTGGTGGCCTCTGTCTCCAGCAGTATGTTCCCCCTGGGCACTCCCATCCTCAGAGCAGCATCCAAGAACACGTCAGCCTCTGGCCTCGTCCACACACCTGGAACACACAACACACACTAGAGACATTGGATAGTAACATACAAACACGGTATGTGTGCGTTGATGCGTGTGTGTGTGTGTTTTCTTGCATGGGCAGAAAGAGGGACAGAGAAAGACAGAAATAGCGGGAAAGATACCCAGTGTCTTGCTGACCTGCAGTCTGGTTGCCTAAGTAACAAGTGAAAAGCAGCCAAGGAGCCAATCCTTCCAGGAAGAGATCAGCTGACCTCTCCGCCACACGCACGTCATGGCAACCCAGGCCTATTATGACATCACTCTGAGAGAACATACATAATTATGACATAATTTGAACAGAGGAGACCGCATCGATTATTACAAAACACAGTGAGAAAATCTATGAGTATGACATGGAATTAGACATCATTGTAAGATAGGATAGTTCATTATGATGTTATTTTGGGTGAAGCCAGATGAGCTAATCATGACTTCCCAAAAGAGTGTAGCTTTACACAACTTAAAATTCAGTTTGAATCCCATTTGAAATGTATCCTGTCAAAATGTGAGTTGGAATCTCATCAGACAACTTTAGCATTTAAGCTAATTAGCAACTTTTCAACTACTAACTACTTTTTAGCTACTTTGCAACTACTGAGCATGTCAGCTAACCATTCCCCTAACCCTTTTAGCTAACCCTTAACCTAACAACTAAACTTAACCATAGCTTCACTAATGTTAGCCACCTCCATAGGATTCCTTAACATACCATACCTTTTGCCAATTTGTACCATATTGTACGTTTTGTAAATTCGTAACATACAGTGGGGCAAAAAAGTATTTAGTCAGCCACCAATTGTGCAAGTTTTCCCACTTAAAAAGATGAGAGAGGCCTGTAATTTTCATCAACTATGACAGACAAAATTAGAAAAAAAAATCCAGAAAATCGCATTGTAGGATTTTTAATGAATTTATTTGCAAATTATGGCGGAAAATTAGTATTTGGTCACCTACAAACAAGCAAGATTTCTGGCTCTCACAGACATGTAACTTCTTCTTTAAGAGGCTCCTCTGTCCTCCACTCGTTACCTTTATTAATAGCACCTGTTTGAACTTCTTATCAGTATGAAAGACACCTGTCCACAACCTCAAACAGTCACACTCCAAACTCCACTATGGCCAAGACCAAAGAGCTGTCAAAGGACACCAGAAACAAAATTGTAGACCTGCACCAGGCTGGGAAGACTGAATTTGCAATAGGTAAGCAGCTTGGTTTGAAGAAATCAACTGTGGGAGCAATTATTAGGAAATGGAAGACATACAAGATCACTGATAATCTCCCTCGATCTGGGGCTCCACGCAAGATCTCACCCCGTGGGGTCAAAATGATCACAAGAACGGTGAGCAAAAATCCCAAAACCACACGGGGGGACCTAGCGAATGACCTGCAGAGAGCTGGGACCAAAGTAACAAAGCCTACCATCAGTAACACACTACGCCGCTAGGGACTCAAATCCTGCAGTGTCAGACGTGTCCCCCTGCTTAAGCCAGTACATGTCCAGGCCCGTCTGAAGTTTGCTAGAGAGCATTTGGATGATCCAGAAGAAGATTGGGAGAATGTCATATGGTCAGATGAAACCAAATAATAACTTTTTGGTAAAAACTCAACTCGTCGTGTTTGGAGGACAAAGAATGCTGAGTTGCATCCAAAGAACACCATACCTACTGTGAAGCATGGGGGTGGAAACGTCATGCTTTGGGGCTGTTTTTCTGCAAAGGGACCAGGACGACTGATCCATGAAAAGGAAAGAATGAATGGGGCAATGTATCGTGAGATTTTGAGTGAAAACCTCCTTCCATCAGCAAGGGCATTGAAGATGAAACGTGGCTGGGTCTTTCAGCATGACAATGATCCCAAACACACCGCCCGGGCAACGAAGGAGTGGCTTCGTAAGAAGCATTTCAAGGTCCTGGAGTGGCCTAGCAAGTCTCCAGATCTCAACCCCATAGAAAATCTTTGGAGGGAGTTGAAAGTCCGTGTTGCCCAGCAACAGCCCCAAAACATCCCTGCTCTAGATGAGATCTGCATGGCGGAATGGGCCAAAATACCAGCAACAGTGTGGTGAAGTTGAGTTGTGAAGACTTACAGAAAACGTTTGACCTCTGTCATTGCCAACAAAGGGTATATAACAAAGTATTGAGATAAACTTTTGTTATTGACCAAATACTTATTTTCCACCATAATTTGCAAATAAATTCATAAAAAATCCTACAATGTGATTTTCTGGATTTTTTTTCTTCTCATGTTGTCTGTCATAGTTGAAGTGTACCTATGATTAAAATTACAGGCCTCTCTCATCTTTTTAAGTGGGAGAACTTGCACAATTGGTGGCTGACTAAATACTTTTTTGCCCCACTGTATAATATGAATTGTAATTCGTAACATTTAATACGAAATGGGTCAAGGACATCCACAAATTACTACATACCATATGAAGCGTAACATACTGTATCATACTTCGTGGTGTGTCTCGGGTTTACATACATAATAATACGAAATGCTCTAAGACCAGGTTGAGTTTCTGTCATATTGCTTTCATCTGCCCAGTTCTATTCGATCGGTGGAGGGGAGTAAATGAGGACAGAGGGAAGGAAAACGTTTTGTGGACTGAAACGCAGCTATGGTGTGCCAGCCCTGACTGCTCATCTAACTGCCTGACCTGACCCTGCTCGCTCTCACTGCCCTCTGGAAGTCCAGTCAGCAGCAGCACACAGTAAACATCCGCTAGTGTGTGTGACCCATGGTGTGGCCCCGGGCACAGAGGTCAAAAGTCAGCTCTAACACACTGTTGTTTTTTTCACAGAGAAATACATAAAAAAATCCTTTAGTGAGGGTGACAGACGTGTCACTGAGAATTCCTGAGATTCCGGCTCTGAAAATGTTGTTAAAATAGAAGTTGATAGCTGAGACCAAATGTCTAACGACAGATGCTAAGTGGAATCCTTGGGACGACCTTACCCTACCCTTACCTTTAACCGTTTTAAATGTCATCTTCAACGGGGACACGTCAGAGTTAGACGTCCCAAGGATTCCACTTAAGACTTGTCCAGTGTTTAACACATACCCGTACTTGCATTTTTGATTAGAGTTTCTAGTCATCCTAAAGGGTAAATGTGTGATTTTGATATTATAAGGGAAAACCCTGAACAAGTAAATATGACATCACAGTAACTATCTGATGACATCAGCACTGACCCCTGTACAGTTGTGATGAGTATGAGTATAGTATATTGTGTAAATAAAACAATGCAGAATCAAGTGTAATTAAACACATTCAATCATAAATAAATACCATATTTCAGTTATATAAATATTTCTTTAGTCCTATAATATGAACAAACTACATTTGGTAGGTGCTAAACAGTGAGGAAAAGGAAAAGGCATGGACGTCTTTCACTCCATTTCCCTGGCAGACCTACAACTTGGTGGGCTTTTCCTCTCCACTGCCCTGTCCCTGGGTCTGCAGGTAGACATCCTACACCTCCCTGAGGTGGATTATCAGCTCCTCTCTGTTCTGGCCTGTGAGGGCTGACACAGGGATCACCCTTTGGGCCATGTGGCCCCTGAGGGCGTCCATTTTCCCCCGAGCCCCAAGCAGGTCCATTTTGTTGGCCAAGATAACGTGGGGCCAGTGGGAGAGTCCGGCTCGTACTGGTTCAGCTCGAAACGCAGGTGCTGGAGCTGGGTCCAGGGTTCTGGGGAGGACAGGTGCAGGACAAAGAGCAGGAAGGGACAGCGCCCAACGTGGCGCAGGAAGAAGATCCCCAGGCCTCGGTTCAGATGGACCCCATGTATGATACCAGGGATGTCAGCCACCAGATATTGGGAAAGGGAGGGGTGGTAAACTGCATGATCAACCTTTGTGCCCAACATAATATACAACAGTAAGACAAACTCCATTATCTGCCACTTGCTCATGGTCCCTGTACTTAACAATTCCCACGTGGGGGTTGAGGGTTGTAAAGGAGTAGGCAGCCACAGCAGGCCTGGCATTGGAGATGGTCCATAGAAGAGAAGACTTCTCTGCATTAGGAAATCCAACCAGAAGTGGAAAAACACACACCAACATGTAAATCTAAGAAAATGTTATACATTTTTGTGGGATCAAGTAACATCCCATTTATACGTCCACAAAATTATTGTAACCAGCCCACATTATAATAACATAGACCTAGTCAGAGGAGAGTGAGCCCCACTCCCATGTCTCACCAGTCCAGCCATGGGCCATGGTACGCAGCTTCAGCTGGAGGACAACTCTCCTGGCCTCTCTCTCCCGGGGTGGCCGTCATTGGGGCACGGTTCTCATTGGACAGGAAGCGCGGTTCCTTTTTCCCCCCCAGCCACTCCAAACACAGCCATGTACTCCTGGCTATGCTGGGAGAGGTCTGCCATAGTCTCCCCTGCTCCCTCACCACCGTGCCCACTGGCACCTGCATGGTTCCAAAACACCACACACAACATTCAGTTTGGCCTTCACTTTATTATAGTCAGCATTTCGGTATTTACTTAGTAATTACATCGCAAAATGAAAGTAATTCAAATCTACGTTCGTACACGAGCCCCTAATTCAAAGCAACACCCCGGCCGTAGCCATGGGCACTAACTCACAGCGATGTAGATTGTGCTGGCGTTGCGTCCATAGCGGTTCTTACAGCCTCCTGAGTCGCCATCAACTCCTTTGTAAACGGGGGTGACCTGCGCCAGGGATTTCACCTGTCGTTCGTCTGGAGTCACGCAAGTAACAGATAGACGGAAATAGGACTTGATGTAAGCATCCGAAACCTTTCTCCACAACGTTGATCTGAAGAGGTGAACGAAAGCTTCTCAGAAGATCAAGACTTTTTTTTTTACCAGATTATAAACGATGTATAAACCAGGCCAGTTTGAGAATGGTGCAACACTGTTGAGAGTGTCAGTGTCTCTCACCCACTTTTGATGATGTTCCCACCATCTCCTCCATTCCCTCCGTCCGGTCCACCCCACTCTTTCCAGGGCTCACTATGGAAGGTGCAGGCCCCTTTCCCACCTGCTCCAGTCAGTAGCTTCACATTGCGGTGGTCCACTAAGTGGCGAGTCTAAACAAAGTGAGAGCTTAAAGATATCTACCTGCATTCTAAAATCATATCCCACTTGCACCCTCTTGAAAATGTAACTAAGCTAATATCATTGTCACATCTTATAGTCTAATCAATATTTCCTTATCCTTATTTGTGTCACGTTCTGACCTTAGTTCTGTTATTATATCTTTGTTTTAGTATGGTCAGGGCGTGAGTTGGGTGGGCAGTCTATGTTGGTTTTTGAGTTCGGCCTAGTATGGTTCTCAATCAGGGGCAGCTGTCAATTGTTGTCCCTGATTGAGAATCATACTTAGGTAGCCTGGGTTTCACTTTTGGGTTGTGGGTGTTTGTCTTCCGTGTCAGTGTTTGTCGCCACACGGGACTGTTTCGTTCATTTTCACGTTTATTGTTTTGTATTTCGTAGTGTTCAGTTTATGTTTTAAAATAAACATTATGGACACTTACCACGCTGCGTTTTGGTCCTTCGATCCTTCTCGCTTCTCCTCCTCAAAAGAAGAGGACGAGATCCCTTACAATTTGAGTCAGTGTTCACTTCGTCAACAATAATAGTGACCCAAATATTGATCACACACCTATTTTCAATGGCAATTGACGAGACTATAAATGACTAAATAGACCCAGAAACAAATATATTTCAGCTGACTAAAATCTCACTACTAAATGGACTGGACAAAGGTTTTTGGAGAGATTGAGAGCTTTGAGTGATAAGCACAATTAATATTGGCAGCACAGAATCACAGCGCATTTCTGTTAAGCAGTATGAAGGACCAGCCTAGCCTACATCAGCTTGTGAGCTGCGGGGGAGCAAGCGATGAGTGTGGGTGGTCAGACAGGCTGATAGGCTCCGCTCTGCCTCCAATCATACACATAATCAACGTAACTAACCAGTCACCACCAGCCTTCTAGTTAGATACCCTTTGCCTGGTTAAGAAACACAAGCTGCTTAACTAAATTTAAAAAAAACAGCAGCAGCATTAAGTTTAATAGTAAAACAACAGTCTAGCTATGTTTTTCTCTCCCTTGAGTATAAGAACGCTTTTGAATTTGTAGTCTCACTCAACCCTCACACTTTTCCCACGGCATTTCATAGACAGGTTCTGTAATTAACGTACTAGCCAAGTTTCCCTCTTTTCCTTAGAGAAAACGGCTTGATTCTAGGCATTACCATTCAAAAGATATTGTCCATAATACCAGCACTCACTTTTTTTTTTCTATCACGCATTTGTGGGCCACATTTTACATTCATAAAGCATATCACGGCCCTTGCCAAGAGTGTTCAAAGCTGTCATCAAGGTAAAGGGATGCTATTTGAAGAATCTGAAATATAAAATATATTTTGATTTGTTTAACACTTTTTTGGTTACTACATGATTCCATATGTGTTATTTCATAGTTTTGATGTCTTCACTATTATTCTACGTATGTGGAAAAGAGTAAAAATCAAAGAAAACCCTTGAATGAGTAGGTGTTCTAAAACTTTTACCGGTAAAAGCCGGTAGTGTATGTTTGTCATATTTCTACTGTTGGCAAGAGAATTGGATGTTATGAGGAAGAATATGTTGGTAGGACAAGTCTATGTATGTTTGTGCACATGGAAGACAGTGATTTATGTTTACTATAGGTTAATGAGGCAATACAAATGTGATGTGACTAAAATGAAATGGCATTTAGATGACCTAAATGGCCCACTGTTTCTCATTCTGACATTAAATAGACCAAATCATTATTCAAATGACAATAATGCAACTAAGACAATGATATTTTAGTCAAAATGAATAAGATGAGAATACATATTTTAAAATAATGCAAAAATGAACACTGATTTGAATGCATGAAGGAACAAGTAAGCCCTGTCCAGAATTCCCCAAAGTGCAGAAAAACTAGTGGATAGCCATTGTAAGCTATCTAGCTATAGTATATTCGGAAAGTATACTTTTTCACATTTTGTTACATTATAGCCTTATTCTAAAACAAATAAAATAGATTTTCCCCCCTCATGAATCTACACACAATACCCCATAACGATAAAGCAAAAACAGATTTTTAGAAATTGTAGCAAACTTAATAAAAATAAAACACTGAAATATGACATTTACATGCAGTACCAGTCAAAAGTTTGGAGACACCTATCCATTCCATTTGATTTATTTCTTTAACAATTTTCTACATTGTAGAACAATAGTGACGGTATCAAAAATATGAAATAACAGATATGGAATCATGTAGTAACCAAAAAAGTGTTAAACAAATCAAAATATTCTTCAACGTAGCCACCCATTGCCTTGATGACAGCTTTGCACACTCTTGGCATTCTCTCAACCAGCTTCACCTGGAATGCATGTCAATTAACAGGTGTGACTTCTTAAAAGTTAATTTGTGGAATTTATTTCCTTGGTAATGCGTTTCAGCCAATCAGTTGTGTTGTGACAAGGTAGTGGGTATACAGAAGATAGCCTCATTTGGTAAAAGACCAAGTCCATATTATGGCAAGAACAACTAAAATAATCAAAGAGAAACGAGTCCATCATTACATGAAGCTAAGTCAAGTGAAAAGTTCCTTCAAGTGCAGTCTCAAAAACCATCAAGAACTATGAAGAAATTGGCTCTCACGAGAACCGCCACAGGAAAGGAAGACCCAGAGTTACCTCTGCTGTAGAGGATAATTTCATTAGTTACCAGCCTCTGACTGCAGCCCAAATAAATGCTTCACAGAGTTCAAGTAACAGATACAGTGCCTTGCGAAAGTATTCGGCCCCCTTGAACTTTGCGACCTTTTGCCACATTTCAGGCTTCAAACATAAAGATATAAAACTGTATTTTTTTGTGAAGAATCAACAACAAGTGGGACACAATCATGAAGTGGAACGACATTTATTGGATATTTCAAACTTTTTTAACAAATCAAAAACTGAAAAATTGGGCGTGCAAAATTATTCAGCCCCTTTACTTTCAGTGCAGCAAACTCTCTCCAGAAGTTCAGTGAGGAGTGGCTTCTGTCTGGCCACTCTACAATAAAGGCCTGCTTGGTGGAGTGCTGCAGACATGGTTGTCCTTCTGGAAGGTTCTCCCATCTCCACAGAGGAACTCTAGACCTCTGTCAGAGTGACCATCGTTTTCGGCCCTTCTCCCCCAATTGCTCAGTTTGGCCGGGCAGCTAGCTCTAGTAAGTCTTAGTGGTTCCAAACTTCCCCCATTTAAGAATGATGAAGGCCACTGTGTTCTTGGGAACCTTCAATGCTGCAGCAATGTTTTGGTACCCTTCCATGATGTGACTCGAGACAATCCTGTCTCAGCGCTCTAAGGACAATTACTTGGACCTCATGGCTTGGTTTTTGCTCTGACATGCACTGTCAACTGTGGGACATTATATAGACAAGTGTGTGACTTTCCAAATCATGTCCAATCAATTTAATTTACCACAGATGGACTCAAATCAAGTTGTACAAACATCTGAAGGATGATCAATGGTAACAGGATGTACCTGAGATGAATTTCGAGTCTCATAGCAAAGGGTCTGAATACTAGGGTATTATTATTTTTTTGTAATTACAATCGCAAAAATAAAATAAAAACCTGTTGTCATTATGGGGTATTGTTTGTAGATTGATGAGGAAAATGTTTTATTTCATCAATTTTAGAATAAGCTATAACGTAACAAAAAGTGGTCAAGGAGTCTGAATACTTCCCGAAAGCACATAACTTGGCAATGTAAACCATGTTGTGCAGTGCATGGCTAACTTTTCTTAGTGGGTCGAGGACAGGGGGTAGCTAATCGAGCTAGTTAGCTTTATCACATTAAAACATACCAGCTTTTTTCTGACAAGTTATTTATTTTTGAAATTTGTGCACGGGACGTGGTGACTTTGATGATTGCAGTTGTTTTCCTGTGCTGCCAAGTGGCTTCTGAGCCCCGTCAACCAGCTGCCCTTCACCTCGTTCCTAAAGCAAACGTGTGCAAATATTCGGCTTATCTCTTGGACAAGCCATCTTCGGCTCTGAACCTTTGACAATATAGTTAACATTGCAAAATAATGAATGTCATGTCAAAGGGAGACCGCCAGAAGTGTCGCCCTGACCTCGTTAACTAGCTAACAGTAACGTTACTATAGCAGGATAATGTGTTTGTTAGCTAGCTAACGTAGCTCGCTGACTGTGGCTGAGCCAACAGTCAAGTCACTTTCGACAAGCCTACTAATGAAATCGGCCAAACAAAATGTCCATCTATCTCTAGATATTTTACAAAACCTCGCAATCTAACAACGCTAAACAAACATGAAGCTTTTATATCAATGCTAACTGTTTGGAACAACAACTTCACTTCAGCAGCATACTGCGAGCTAGCTACGGTAGCGCCGAGGTTCAAAAAGCATGTAAAGTCAAAGCATGGGTCGTGTAATGGAACATTGCTTCATACAAGACAGACACAAAACAAGGTGGAAGTAAATTTATTGTACATATTAAACCGTAACAAAAGAAGAAGATGAACAATCGATTAAACATTCATATGTGGTTATGCACAAACAAACCCTTTATTCTGTCACACACACGCAATGTATTGCATTATAAGCAAAACAGTACATATCCAATTCACAGGAAATGAATACAATTATATATTATGCAGTCTAAAGAAGCCTATGATTGTCACTGTAGAGTTGAGTTAACATACAGTTATTGAGCTGTTTGACAGCCAGGTACCTCAGATATCCCACTTTATTGACAACATAAAACATATCCCACTTTATTGGCAAGTGTAATGAGTTGTGCTGTCCCCTTTTCAGCATTTTATAGTAAAGTTCCAGTCTGACATTACTAGGATTATTACAGGGGATATACCTATACAACAAACCAAACCATGATTTTCATAAAATGATCAAATCGTTTGAGGTAAATAAAGACAACCACAACATATTGTACATTGTCATAGAAATTATAAGGCAAGTGTGTTTGTGGGACAAACTTGTCTTCTATAACACTCCTAAGGACTTACCAACCAACACTTGATCTAGGATCACTTTGAATAAAATAAATTGAATAAGACAAATGGCAAACTTGTTTTGTTTCTGTAAAACATACACCAAACATGTATGCCATATGCACTCACACACATAGGCTAAGACTACATCACATTGGTTAGAATGTAATACTTTACAAAACATCCCTCTATATGGGTTAAGACAGTTGAAGCAAACCCCAAACACAATTGGCAACAAAAAAAAAGTACTTTGGATTATGTACTCAACTAGATAGAAGGCTAAGACTTTTCATTTTTGTACCCTAATAGGCTATAGTGTATGGTAGCACACAGAAAGTCATTAAAGTCCATTATCAAGCCTAATGATAGTCTCATCCTCTGCTCCAGTGACTGACTGTATTGCACGTATTGAAAAAGTGTTGTGCGGATTGCTAAAAACATTCTAAAATCCTCTCCCTGTGTGTTACTTTACTTTGGCTGTTTGGAAATCATTTCTTAGAAACAACTACGATAAGTAAAAGTGCATAACAGAGAATGAGACATAGACAAATTAAAACATCTGATAAAAGAAATTGTACATTAATAAATAAATATACTGAACAACAATTTAAACGCAACATGTAAAATGTTGGTCCCATGTTTCATGAGCTGAAGTAAAAGATCCCAGAAATGTTCCATACACACAAAAAGCTCAAATTTTGTGCACACGTGTTTACATCCCTGTTAGTGAGCATTTCTCATTTGCCAAGATAATCCATCCATCTGACAGGTGTGGCATATTAAGAAGCTGATTAAACAGCATGATCATTACACAGGTGCACCTTGTGGTGGGGACAATAAAAGGCCACTAAAATGTGCAGTTGTCACACAACACAATGCCACAGATGTCTCAAGTTGAGAGAGCATGCAATGCTGACTACAGGAATGTCCACCAGAGCTGTTTGCAGAGTTTAAAGTTAATTTCTCTACCATAAGCCGCCTCCAACATCGTTTTAGAGAATTTGGCAGTACGTCCAACTGGCCTCTCAACCGCAGACCACATGTAACCACCCCAGCCCAGGACCTCCACATCCGGCTTCATCCCGGACTGTGGGTTTGCACACCCAAAGAATGTCCGCACAAACTGTCAGAAACGGTCTCAGAGAAGCTCATTAGTGTACTCAACGTCCTCACCTGGGTCTTGATCTGACTACATTTCGGCATCTTAACCGGCTTCGGTGGGCAAATGCTCACCTTTTGATGGCCACTGGCACGCTGGAGAAGTGTGCTCTTGATGGATGAATCCTGGTTTCAACTGTACAGGGCTGATGACAGAGAGCGTGAATGGGTTCGTGTAAGCAAGCAGTTTGCTGATGGCAGCATCGTGAACAGAGTGCCCCATGGTGGCGGTGGGGTTATGGTATGGGCAGGCATACGCTATGAACAATGAACATAATTGATCCACGCCCCTCCCTTTTTTTCAAAGTTATCTGTGACCAACAGAATCATATCTGTATTCCCAGTAATGTGAAATCCATAGACTAGGGACTAATGAATTCATTTCAATTGACTGTTCCTTATATGAACTGTAACTCATGAAAATCTTAGAAATTGTTGCATGTTGCGTTTATATTTTTGTTCAGTGTAAATGGAAAAAGTCCCAACATATAACAATCTACAAATAATTTTTCTTAATAAAAAAAAAAGCTTAGTTAAAAAAAAAATGCAATCAGACAAAATTAAAGAATTAACAAAAAGGATCGATCATGGAAATTAATTGTCCATATTAGTTGTAATATTATGATGGTTGTTGATAGTTGCACTCTCTTGTCAATCTACCATCTATTGTGCCTATAACCTTACTCAAACATTTGTTCTTCATACACAGAGTGGTAACACTGAACAGTCGGTAACACCACACGCCGATCTACACAACTTCACAGTTTCAAACACAACCTGAACACTTCAGGTTGAACACTACTGACAAGTCCCATTTTCACCTTAATCAAGTTAAGCTTTACACTGAATAAAAGATGCTGAATGTATGACCAAACGTTCTTTTTGTGACCTGTGCACATTTTAAATTGCAATCTTCGACAGAGGACAGCACTTGTATTGTGCACCCTGTGAAAGACAGACAGAAAAGTAGGGTGAGAGAACCAGACGGAGGTTGATAGCGAGGACAGAGACCAAAAAAGGAAGACATTTAAAGGCAAGGTTCGAATTAAACATATGAGTCTTTTCAACGCTTATGAGGCTTATAATATAGCTTATAATAATGTTATTGAGGGTTCCCCGATTTGTTACCAGATACCCCCATAATTCAAATAATCTTATTGGGTGAGCAAAAGAAGAGAAAGCAGAGATGAAAGGTGTTTCATGCAGGATCTCCTGAACCATTACTCAGTTAGAATCTAGTGAACCAGCAGAACATGAATCTGACTTAGTCTAGCCTGCTAATCTGTGTCTCAGCAAACTAAAAAGATTCAGAGATAAATCTAACTCATTTACTCAGAGACTGGTTTACACACGACTGTTGGGGGTTATTCACAGAACTGTTCCCTTGCCTAACTTGTCCACCAGTTTGCCCAGGAGGTGGTGCCTTATTGCTGGTAGTTTCCATATTGACCCTAAAAGAGAGGGAGTTAGAAAATAAACATCTTTAGTCATGTCAGGTCAGCATGAGATGGGGAATACTTTTGTTCATGAATACTTTCTCATGATTCAAAGCAACCCATGGGCATCGCCACTGTGGTCATTTGCGGTGTGAGTTGCCCAATTTACCCAATGTTTTGTTGGACAGCACGGTCCTCCTCAAAACGTGGGGTTGGGGGTAGCTGTAGTTGTACCTGTTCGTAGGCGTAGGGCCTCTGTGTCTGTGCCCCAGAGGAAGCCTGGGAGCGGTAGGAGCTGTACTGCTGGCCCTGACCCTGCTGGTACTGGGAGTACTGGGACTGCGCTCCCTGACCTGGACCTGGAGACCAAATCAGTCAATCAACTAAGTCTTGAATCACACTGACGGTTGTAACAGTGAAACAATCATCATCTTTAAAAAATAAATGTCCTGATATGAATGTTCAATTCCCAACCAGCCCAACAATCCCAACTATCAGCAGCATCAATATGCCCGTAGCAAAACATAGGCATGTGTATGTCTGCCACTGTATGTCTGTGCATTCATGCAAGCGTGTGTGTGTGTGTGTGTGTGTGTGTGTGTGTTCCTTACCGTAGCCCTGTGGCTGTCCGCTGTAGCCCTGCTGTGAGGGGTACTGTTGTTGGCTGAAGGGCTGCTGCTGGCCTGACCCCTGCTGGTACTGGGCCTGCTGCTGACTGTACTGGGAGTTGCCTGGGGATCAGGAGCAGCAATTTCACTACTTTCAAGACTTAACTTCATACTGTAATCTCTCGTGGACAGATGCATGTAACATTAATAGTAATCGAGCATCTGACACAATTACGCAAGATTTTAACTGTAGTTCAGCGTGTCTGAGATTGGGCCTACAGCGGCACATAGCTAGCAGCTACAATACTATCACAAGTTCACAACCTTTATGCTTATTAGGCATGAGTCTATGTGTTTTGGGAACATACCTCCTTCGTAGTAGTGCTGTGAGGACTCATCAAAGGACCTCTCATAGCCCTGTTCACCGTAGGATGATTGTTGGTAGGAGTACTCCCCATGACCTGGAGGGGGCAGGAATGAGCACGTGCCAAAACCAATCTACCAAAAACAATGTGGCTCCTCACACATTTAGAGTAGAGAGGTTGGTCCTTTCACAGTTTGTAAAAAGTTTACACACATAGGTGTGCACCCATAAGTTGACAAGAGCACAAACGGACATTTGCAGTGCCTCGGACACTTAAACACACAGAGCACACAAATACACGCTAAAATCAGTTGGCGCTCTGCCCTAAACGATTTTCAAAAATGGGAAATCTAAAATTTCCGCACACCAGAGGGGAACACTATTGACAGAGGCACACCGGGAGGAAACAGTTCTAAGACCAAACTCAGCACTTTGCCATCAAAATCATAATCCTTCCACAAAAATCCACCGTACAAAAGACTCCCATTGAACTCCCACACGAAGGGAAAGGAAAGACAAGAAGCCAGAGGATTGGAATATGGAGTTCAGCGCTGAAGTATAACTTGAAGACAGGGCAGTGGGATGACACTGAGACGAGATGGCATGTATGCGTGTGTGTGATTGAGATGTCTGAAAGGTGTGTATGTGTTGGAGGGGTTGTGTGTGTGAGGGTCAAGGCTCTAAATGATTACCATCAGAGTAATACTGCTGGTTTATGGGCTCGCTGGAGCTCTGAGTGTGTCCGTACTGCTCTCCGTAGAAATCGTCTTGTCCCATGTACTGCGGTGCAGATCCTGCAAGACAGGCGACACCAGGATTGGTTAATCAGCTGGTCGGACCAATGGGCCTCTGTGTTGGTGACTAAAGGGGTCTGGACCAGGGCGCTTTGGCAGTTGGAGGGGAGTGTGTGTGTGTGTGTGTGTGTGTGTGTGTGTGTGTGTGTGTGTGTGTGTGTGTGTGTGTGAGAGAGAAAGAGAAGTAGTGTCTTATGGGTTCTAATTACATAATGAGAAGTTTTTTTGTAGTTCAATGACTCAAGTTCAAGAGGTCCTATTAGTAGAATAAATTATTGTGTCGGAGGAGTTGTCTGAAATGTGAATTGATCATGGGAAGAAAATGCATCATTTTGGCATCCATTTTCATTTCAGAATGTTCAGCCCTATCCAAACCATGATCTGAAAAATTATAGAATCCTATGAGAATGAAATGAAATATGACTTTCTGAAAGGACCAATAAGAGTGGTTTTAGAAATCCCAGAAGGGCCAATCATATGGGAGACGCTGTGGTGGTGGTGTGCAAAAACTCCAGATGCCATTCCTTCACAAACGACTGAACCAGAAACCAAATATATTTATTTCCGTTGCCAGAAGTATTGCTAGAAATATCGCTGTATCTGCAAGACAGCAACTCACAGTCTCGCTAAATATTAATATTCTACAAAATATTGATCCAATAACGTAATGCAAAAAGGACCATTATCACAGCAGCCAACAGCTAGTGAACAAATTATCTTTCATGGCAAAAGAAAACGACTCAATTCCCCATTGACAAATATCCTTTGTCAGTGATGAACTATACACTGGAACAATAGAGTCCTTGTGGACAAGATCTAGTGATCGTACCTGGACAATCTGGGATAAGACCAAGGTAAGCCACAACAAACAACCCAGTTTCCCTGGAGACATTTTCTCAGACATCCTACAGACGAGCGACTGACGAGTCTCTGTGAGGTACATGCCTAGTCCACGTCCCACACCAAACACAAGGGGACGTTTCGGGACTAGTTTGAGGCTCATGCTGACTGACACCATGGGTAAAGGGATTTACAGAGACTGGGACTCCAAGTTACAACAGCCATAAATCTTCAGTCCGCCTCTTAAAGTCACAGGCAGGACATTACTATGGGTGAGATCTAGGCTACACACCTGCGATACCATGGTAACGTATGCGCATCCGTGACAGATTATATCCACCATAAATATCATAGTCTATTATTTAGGCTCACACCTCCTAAACACCTGCTAACCATTAACATCTCCACCTTTCAATCCAACGTCCATGTCGTCTGCATCCGCAGTTGCTACATCTTCAGGAGTTCCTCTAGAAATCATCTCCACCCTGAACCACACAGCCATTTCTTCCATATATAAACCACAGTGCATCTGCAGACCAAACCGCAGCAGCCTGGAGAAAGGCCGAAACCCATGGTCACCTACCTTGCTGTGTGGGTCGGTAGGTCCCCATCGGCCTCTGGCTCATCATGTTGTTGCCTTGTCCGCTCTGCCCCAACATGCCCATAGCGGCCTGCTGACCCTGGTACTGCTGCTGTCCGCCACCAGTCTGGGTTGAGGGGTAATGAGGTGTTGCTGACTGCTGGTGCATCATGGAGACTAAAAGGGGGGTGGGGGGGGGGGGGGGCATTATGGGGAGAGATCTTACACATTAACACACACAATGTCAACATCTTCATCATTGTCATCAACAACATACATAACCGGAACAGAAACAGGCAGAATCAAAAGAAGGAAAAAAATTAGGAGGGGTCATGACAGTCAGAGTAGCCAGAAAGGGAGGGGTATGTTTCAAATATTCAAAGAATCTGGGAGAGAGAGGGGCTTTAAAATGCTCTGGAGGAAATGGAAAAGAAGCCAAAGAGGGGTCAGTGCATAAAACAGAGATAAATACACATGGACAACCAGGCAGACGAGGGCGGGCTGCAGGGCTGCATGTCAGGGGTTAGAGGTCAGGAGAAGAGAGGAGAGCCTGAAGCAGGGAGGTGACTGGGGCTAGACTAGCAAATACTGGACTCCAGAGGAAGGATGGGGCTGCCTACCAGTCTGATGAACTGAATGTGTTTGGTTCTTCTTGTCGTTCATATAGGACAATGCAGACTTTGAGGTTTTGGAGTGTGAAGTTCAAGTGTATAAAGACTAGAGAAGGTTTTCTAACAGAGAGGGCAGAGGGGAGGTTATTGAGAATGATGTTGAAAAGCTGTGGAATACCTTCAGGGGTTCCTTGGGTCAGTGAATCATCCACCAATGTCCTGTCTCCTGTCTAAATCAATACAATCCTAATTTTCTAGAATCCTGGGAGGACATACCTCCCTCCCTATCTCTCCCTCGCTCTCTAGGCCCTACTGATACAGCGAACACTACAGTACATCCTAAATCCCAACCTCCAGACTACACATGTACAGTTGAAGTTGGAAGTTTACATACACTTAGATTGGAATCATTAAAACTTGTTTTTCAACCACTCCACAAATTTCTTGTTAACAAACTATAGTTTTGGCAAGTTGGTTAGGACATCTACTTTGTGCATGACACGAGTAATTTTTCCAACAATTGTTTACAGACAGATTATTTCACTACATCACAATTCCAGTGGGTCAGAAGTTTACATACACTAAGGTGACTGTGCCTTTAAACAGCTTGGAAAATTCCAGAAAATTATGTCATGGCTTTAGAAGCATCATTTGAGTCAATTGGAGGTGTATCCGTGGATGTATTTCAAGGCCTACCTTCAAACTCAGTGACTCTTTGCTTGACATCATGGGAAAATCAAAAGAAATCAGCCATGAAGGTAGACTTCCACAAGTCTGGTTCATTTCCAAACGCCTGAAGGTACCACGTTCATCTGTACAAACAGTACGCAAGTTTAAACACCATGGGACCACGCAGCTGTCATACTGCTTAGGAAGGAGACACGTTCTGTCTCCTAGAGATGACGTACTTTGGTGCGAAAAGTGCAAAATCAATCCCAGAACAACAGCAAAGGACCTTGTGAAGATGCCGGAGGAAAAAGGTACAAAAGTATTATATCCATAGTCCTATATCAACATAACCTGAAAGGCCGCTCAGCAAGGAAGAAGCCACTGCACCAAAACCTACATAAAAAAAAGGCAGACTATGGTTTGCAACTGCACATGGGGACAAATATCTTACTTTTTGGAGAAATGTCCTCTGGTCTGACGGAAAAAAATAGAACTATTTGGCCATAATGACCATCGTTATATTTGAGAAAAAAGGGGAGGCTTGCAAGCCGAAGAACACCATCCCAACCGTGAAGCATGGGGGTGGCAGCATCATGTTGTAGTGTTGCTTTGCTGCAGGAGGTACTGGTGCACTTCCCAAAATAGATGGCATCATGGGTAATGCACATTGAAGGGACTGGTGCACATTGAAGCAACATCTCAAGACATCAGTCAATGACCCCAAGAAAACTTCCAAAGTTGTGGCAAAATGTCTTAACGACAACAAAGTCAAGGTATTGGAGTGGCAATTCCTGCTTACAAGCAAAAATTAAAGCAGGAAGCACCAGTGACTCGGTCTATAAAAAAAGTGGCCAGATGAAGCAGATGCCAAACTATAGGACTGTTTTGCAATCACAGACTGGTACATGTTCCGGGATTCTTCCGATGACATTGAGGAATACACCACATCAGTCACTGGCTTCATCAATAAGTGCATTGAGGACGTCGTCCCCACAGTGACTGTACGGACATATCCCAACCAGAAGCCATGGATTACAGGCAACATTCGCACTGAGCTAAAGGGTAGAGCTGCCGCTTACAAGATGCGGGACTCTAACCCGGAAGCTTACAAGAAATCCTGCTATGCCCTGCGACGAACCATCAAACAGGCAAAGCGTCAATACAGGGCTAAGATTGAATCATACTACACCGGCTCCGATGCTCGTCTTATGTGGCAGGGCTTGCAAACTATTATAGACTACAAAGAAAAGCACTGCTACGAGCTGTTCCGGACGATTGTGTGATCACGCTCTCCGTAGCCGACGTGAGTAAGACCTTTAAACAGGTCAACATACACAAGGCTGCAGGGCCAGACGGATTACCAGGACGTGTGCTGTTGGGCATGTGCTGACCAACTGGCAGGTGTCTTCACTGACATTTTCAACAAGTCCCTGATTGAGAATGTAATACCAATATGTTTCAAGCAGACCACCATAGTCCCTGTGCCCAAGAATACAAAGGCAACCTGCCTAAATGACTACAGACCCGTAGCACTCACGTCCATAGCCATGAAGTGCTTTGAAAAGGTTGGTAATGGCTCACATCAACACCATTATCCCAGAAACCCTAGACCCACTCCAATTTGCATACAGCCCAAACAGATCCACAGATGATGCAATCTCTATTGCACTCCACACTGCCCTTTCCCACCTGGACAAAAGGAACACCTACGTGAGAATGGTATTCATTGACTACAGCTCAGCGTTCAACACCATAGTACCCTCAAAGCTCATCACTAAGCTAAGGATCCTGGGACTAAACACCCCCCTCTGCAACTGGATCCTGGACTTCCTGACGGGCCCCCCTCAGGTGAGGGTAGGTAGCAACACATCTGCCATGCTGATCCTCAACACTGGAGCTCCACAGGGGTGCGTGCTCAGTCCCCTCCTGTACTCCTTGTTCACCCACGACTGCATGGCCAGGCACGACTCCAACACCATTATTAAGTTTGCAGACGACACAGTGGTAGGCCTGATCACAGACAACGATGAGACAGCTTATAGGGAGGAGGTCAGAGACCTGGCCGTGTGGTGCCAGAATAACAACCTATCCCTCAACGTAGCCAAGACTAAGGAGATGATTGTGGACTACAGGAAAAGGAGGACCAAGCACGCCCCCATTCTCATCGACGGGGCTGTAGTGGACCAGGTTGAGAGCTTCAAGTTCCTCGGTGTCCACATCAACAACAAACTAGAATGGTCCAAACACACCAAGACAGCCGTGAAAAAGGCACGACAAAGCCTATTCCCCCTCAGGAAACTAAAACGATTTGGCATGGGTCCTGAGATCCTCAAAAGGTTCTACAGCTGCAACATCGAGAGCATCACTGCCTGGTACGGCAACTGCTCGGCCTCTGACCGCTAGTCACTCCAAAGTGTAGTGCGTACGGCCCAGTACATCACTGGGGCTAAGCTGCCTGCCATCCAGGACCTCCACACCAGGCGGTGTCAGAGGAAGGCCCTAAAAATTGTCAAAGACTCCAGCCACCCCAGTCATCGACGGTTCTCTCTACTACCACATGGCAAGCGGTACCGGAGTGCCAAGTCTAGGACAATAAGGCTTCTCAACAGTTTTTATCCCCAAGCCATAAGACTCCTGAACAGGTAATGAAATGGCTACCCGGACTATTTGCATTGTGTGCCACCCCCAAAACCCTCTTTTTACACTGCTGCTACTCTCTGTTCATCATATATGCATAGTCACTTTAACTATACATTCATGTACATACTACCTTAATTGGGCCGACCAACCAGTGCTCCCGCACATTGGCTAACCGACGCCATCTGTATTGTGTCCTGCCACACACTACCCGCCAACCCCTCTTTTACGCTACTGCTATTCTCTGTTCATCATATATGCATAGTCATTTTACCCATATCTACATGTACTGTACATACTACCTCAATCAGCCTGACTAACCGGTGTATGTATGTAGCCTCGCTACTTTTATAGCCTCGCTATTGTATATAGCCTGTCTTTTTACTGTTGTTTTATTTCTTTACTTACCAATTGTTCACTTAACACCTTTATTGCATTATTGGTTAGAGCCTGTAGGTAAGCATTTCACTGTAAGTGTCACGTTCTGACCTTAGTTCCTTTTTTATGTCTTTATTTTAGTTGGTCAGGGCGTGAGTTGGCGGAGGCATTCTGTTCTGTTCTCAATCAGAGGCAGGTGTCAGTCATTGTCTCTGATTGGGAGCCATATTTAGGTAGCCTGTTTTCTATTGTGTTTTGTGGGTGGTTGTATCCTGTGTTAGTGTTTTCACCATATGGGACTGTTTCGGTTGTTTGTTTGTACTTTTGTTATTTTGTTCAGTGTTGATTTATTAAATATATAATTATGGACACTTACCACGCTACACATTGGTCTGATCCTTGCTACTCCTTCTCTGAAGAAGAGGAATTACGTTACAGAACCACCCACCAAAAGAGGACCAAGCAGCGTGGTAACGAGCGGCAGAAATCTCAAGACTCCTGGACATGGGAGGAGATTCTGGACAGCAAGGGACCCTGGGCACAGGCTGGGGAATATCACCGCCCCAAAGCAGAGCTGGAGGCAGCGAGAGCTGAGCGGCGGTGGTATGAGGACGGCAGCACGGCTGGGACTAGAGGCAGCCCCATACATTTCTTGGGGGAGGCACACCTGGAGTGTGGCTAAGTCAGGTAGGAGACCTGAGCCAACTCTCCGTGCTTACCGTGGAGAGAGGTGGACCGGGCAGGCACCGTGTTATGCTGTGAGGCACTCGGTGTCCCCGGTGCGCAGGCATAGCCCGGTGCGTTACATAGCAGCGCCTCGTATCGGCCGGGCTAGAGTGGGCATCGAGCCAGGTGCCATGAACCCGGCTCAGCACATCTGGTCTCCAGTGCGTCTCCTCGGGCCGGGGTACATGGCACCAGCCCTACGCACGGTGTCCCCGGTTCTCCAGCACAGCCCAGTGCGGTCTATTCCACCTCGCCGCACAGGCCTGGGCCTGGGGAGTATCCAGCCAGGTAGGGTTGTGCAGGCTCGGTGCTCGAGACCTCCAGTGCGCCTCCACAGTCCGGTCTATCCGGTGCCTCCTCCACGCACCAGGCCTCCGGTGGCAGCCCCCCGCACCAGGCTGTCTCTCCGTCTCCTCCCTACAGGTGCTCCTGCCTGTCCAGCGCTGCCAGAGTCTCCCTCCTGTCCAGCGCTGCCAGAGTCTCCCGTCTGTCCTGAGCTGCCAGAGTCTCCCGTCTGTCCTGAGCTGCCAGAGTCTCCCGTCTGTCCTGAGCTGCCAGAGTCTCCCGTCTGTCCTGAGCTGCCAGAGTCTCCCGTCTGTCCTGAGCTGCCAGAGTCTCCCGTCTGTCCTGAGCTGCCAGAGTCTCCCGTCTGTCCTGAGCTGCCAGAGTCTCCCGTCTGTCCTGAGCTGCCAGAGTCTCCCGTCTGTCCTGAGCTGCCAGAGTCTCCCGTCTGTCCTGAGCTGCCAGTGTCGCCCGTCTGTCCTGAGCTGCCAGTGTCGCCCGTCTGTCCTGAGCAGCCAGAGTCGCCCGTCTGTCCTGAGCAGCCAGAGTCGCCCGTCTGTCCTGAGCAGCCAGAGTCGCCCGTCTGTCCTGAGCAGCCAGAGTCGCCCGTCTGTCCTGAGCAGCCAGAGTCGCCCGTCTGTCCTGAGCAGCCAGAGTCGCCCGTCTGTCCTGAGCAGCCAGAGTCGCCCGTCTGTCCTGAGCAGCCAGAGTCGCCCGTCTGTCCTGAGCAGCCAGAGTCGCCCGTCTGTCCTGAGCAGCCAGAGTCGCCCGTCTGTCCTGAGCAGCCAGAGTCGCCCGTCTGTCCTGAGCAGCCAGAGTCGCCCGTCTGTCCTGAGCAGCCAGAGTCGCCCGTCTGTCCTGAGCAGCCAGAGTCGCCAGTCTGTCCTGAGCAGCCAGAGTCGCCAGTCTGTCCTGAGCAGCCAGAGTCGCCAGTCTGTCCTGAGCAGCCAGAGTCTCCTGTCAGTCAGGAGCTGCCAGAGCCGCCGGTCAGTCAGGAGCCGCCTGTCAGTCAGGAGCTGCCAGAGCCGTCCGTTACTCTGGTGCTGCCGGAATCGCCCTTCTCTCCGTAGCTGCCGGAATCGCCCGTCACTCCGGCGCTGCCGGAATCGCCTTTCATTCCGGAGCTGTCGGAGTCTCCCGCCTGTCCGGTGCTGCCGGAATCTCCCGTCCATTCGGGACCCGTTGCTAGGGTCCCCAATCCAGGGTCGGTGGCAAGGGTCGCCACTCCTAAGGTGCCACATAAGTGGGCCGAGACTATGGTGGAGTGGGGTCCACGTCCCGCTCCAGAGCCGCCACCGCGGTAAATGCCCACCCAGACCCATCCTCTATAGGTTCAGGTTTTGCGGCCGGAGTCCGCACCTTTGGGGGGGGGGGGTACTGTCACGTTCTGACCTTAGTTATTTTTTATGTCTTCATTTTAGTTGGTCAGGGCATGAGTTGGGGTGGGCATTCTGTTGTTGTCTTTCTATGTTTTGTTCTGTTGTTATATTTCTTTGTGTTTGGCCTAGTATGGTTCTCAATCAGAGGCAGGTGTCAGTCATTGTCTCTGATTGGGAGCCATATTTAGGTAGCCTGTTTTCTATTGTGTTTTGTGGGTGGTTGTATCCTGTGTTAGTGTTTTCACCATACGGGACTGTTTCGGTTGTTTGTTTGTACTTTTGTTATTTTGTTCAGTGTTCTGTTGATTTATTAAATATATCATTATGGACACTTACCACACTGCACATTGGTCTGATCCTTGCTACTCCTCCTCTGAAGAAGGGGAATTCCGTTACAGTAAGGTCTACTACACCTGTTGTATTCGGCGCACGTGACAAATAAACTTTGATTTGATTTGAAACCGGGATTCATCCGGGATTCAGCGTGCAAGTGGCCATCGAAGGTGAGCATTTGCCCACTGAAGTCGGTTACGACACCTAACTGCAGTCAGGTCAAGAACCTGGTGCAGATGACGATCATAGAAAAGCGTTTCCCTGAGACGGTTTCTGACAGTTTGTGCAGAAATTATTCGGTTGTGCCACAGTTTAATCAACTGTCCGGGTGGTTCGTCTTAGACCATCCCGCAGGTGAAGAAGCCGGACGTGGAAGTCCTGGGCTGGCGTGGCTCTGCGGTTGTGAAGTCGGTTGGACATACTGCCAAATTCCTTAAAACGACATTGGAAGCGACTTAACATTAAATATTCATGCAACAGCACTGGTGGATATTCCTGCAGTCAAGTCAGCATGCCAATTGTACACATCAGTGGCATTGTGTTGTGTGACAATACTGCACATTTTAGTGGCATTTTATTGTCCCCAGAATCAGGTGCACCTGTGTAATGATCATGTTGTTTCATCAGCTTCTTGATATGCCACACCTGTCAGGTGGATGGATTATCTTGGCAAAGGAAAAATGCTCACTATTTAAACAAATTTGTGCATTAAATTTGAGAGAACCAAGTTTTTTGTGCATATAGAACATTTTTGGGATATTTTATTTCAGCTTATCAAACATGGGACCAACACTTTTATATTTTTGTTCAGTATCCAGAATATCGTTGTGTTTTTTTATTATTGTTTTTTGGGACAAAAAAATACTGTTAATTAAGACACCAGGAAATCATCTCCAGGTGATTTTCATTTTGGAAATCTGTTCAAGTATTGCCACTCATAATAGAGACACGTGATCGTATACAAATGTAAGCAAGGTTTAATATTATTATGTTTTAGTCAAATATTATATCTGTTTGGGCTTCTGGCGGTCTTGTTCCAGCCCCACGACCATCCGCTCAAGGAAACAAATCGCCAGAGGCTGACTCAAGATGATAATCCCTGCTCTATGATTCATCCTCTGATGTTCAACCTTTTTGCTTCTCTTCCTCCCTGATCATCCCCCCTTCCCTTCCAGAGCTCTGACATTTACTCTAGTGGGGGCTGGCCTCTCACACTCCCTGCTCACTTCTTGCCAATCACAATACGCTATGAGTGGACTCAACAATCGTTACCAATGCACTTAGCAACAAGACTTGCTGGAGAAAACTAAATAGAACAGCGGAATTAGCAATTATGTATCTCCAAAGGAATAGTGTTTCCAATAACGATTTCATATCATTGGCTTTGATGATGTATTCCTATGCCACTGATCCCTTGTCGCTGATTCCTCTACACCTGGCTGGCTCACCTGTGTTAGACTGCATGTTGAGGTTGCTGCGGGAGGAGGTAGAAGAGGAAGAGGAAGAACCGTAGTCTGGGCCAAGGCCCTGGATCATGCTGCCCTGGGAGGAGGGGGGCACGGGGTGGCTGTAGCCGGAGGCTGAGCCGTGGGTGCTGGCTGGCAGGCTGAGGGACGTGGATGAGGGCCCAGCCGACTGTGTCTGACCCGCCTGCTGCTGCATGGGAGCGTGGCTGGGGCCTGACGACACACAGAGCAGTCAGAGCAGCCAGCCACTCAGGCACACGCAGTGCCAGCATGGTCACAGGCACCACGAACACGAAACACATCCAGTTCATCGCTACACCACAGGAGGCTTGTGTAGGACTCAGTAGGCATGGAATGAAGTTTTGAATCAAGGGTGTGTATATTATGCGGAGAGACGACGAGAGAAGAATTAGTGGAGCGGCAAATGGACGAGAGGGTAAAGACCTGTATGGCTACAAAGAGGGTAAAGACCTGTATGGCTACAAAGAGGGTAAAGACCTGTATGGCTACAAAGAGGTGCATCTAAATACTCTGAAGTGGCTTCCTCTCCTCGTCTCCATTACTTAATGTGCAGTGATGTGAGAGAACTGGACAGACGGAAAGAAATGCCCAGTTAGCATCCACTTACAGTATCCTGTATTCAGGGATCAGTGTGGAAGAGGAAGCCACTTTAAAATATGGAGATGCACTCATAGAATGATGTCTGGACAGAGCAGAGGACGAGATCAAATATGCTGCCATAGGAGAGGTAGACAGACGACATACATGCAGCAGACAGTCAGTTTGGCAGAGAGGCGAGCATTCAGATAGTACACACATACAGTGGATAGCGTGTGTGTGTGTGTGTGTGTGTGTGTGTGTGTGTGTGGATACGGAGGTCTCACCATTGCTCATCTGACTCTGCAACATAGAGGTAGGGGGCAGGCCAGGGGTCATGGTGTCGTTGAGGTTACTCTGGGAGTGTAGGGGCCCTCTGCCTCCGCTCTGTCCCATTCCTCCAGCACCTATACTCCCCATGTTAGGTGTAGGAGGCTGAGAGAACAGGAGGAGAGGAGAGACATGTGAATTTACAGCTCTGGGAATTGTGTTACAGTTAAAGAACAGCTATTGAGGCCGGGTAAGGGAGAGAGAGAGAGCGAGAGCGAGAGTGAGAGCGAGAAGAAGACCAACATGGGGCTCTATTGTATTGCGTAACTCCACACAGACTTACTGCAGGTAACAATGACTGCATGTTCTGATTAGAATCTGCTATCGTGGCCAGATAGACTAGGTTTCTGTGAAGGATCTGCTGATACCTGTCAAAGCACAGAAAGACAGGTTAATCACCAATCACAAGAGCCTTCAACATGATGGCGATCATTAAACTGTGATATTCCATTCTTCACACTTAGAATCACATCTTCATACAATTACACATCTGCTATAGTAACCTACATAACATGCATCTGTGACAACACTATGAGGACAGGTGTAACTCCTACTGTGTGCATTCTGATGTTTTTCCTTTGCTCTGGTAATCCATTATGCATTGTATCAGATGGTGATTTTCATCCAGCATCTTGGGGAGATAAAAAAAAATCATGTTAGGCCACAGCTTATTATAACAGAGTTATGACACTGTAATAAAGTGTCCTGGATTCTCGGGACTTGCGCTCACGTAAGCCCCCCCCCCCCCCCCCCCCCCCCCCCCCCTCCTACTCTCTGAACAAAATTATCTGGGTCAGCTGTTTTTCTTGGAGTATATTTAACGTTGCCAGAAAGAGCCTAGGGCAGAAGAGACTGTTTAAGTCGGACGGAGCCATGGTCTTTTTTTCCTGCAACTTTTTTTTCCTGCAACAAAAGTCGCCCATTATTTTTCAGCCAATCACAACATTCTGACATCAGTGACAAAAAGCGAGGGTACAAGAAAGGGGAACCTGTCCTCTATAGGCTACGATCCAAAGAAGGCACTCTAACCGTAATATATATATATATATATATATATATATATACTCTCAACAATTTGACAAGCACCAATAAGAGTCCTCCCCGTTCCTTCGAGGATAAACAAAGGTCCAATGATGTTGCACGTAAGCCCACACCTTCCATCATCATCGCCCCTGTCAGACTATCCATTCATCCAGTGCACCTGCCTCTTACCACTGGCTGTCTAAAGAATTCTCGCTAGTCTTCTCACATCTTTGGCACGGCTGGCTATCAACTATTTTTTTGTAACAATAGCCTATCATATAGAGTATTTTGTAAAGGATAAAATGTTGCTAAAAGAAAAAGAACAAACAAAAAAATACTCAAATAACAGTTAACAAAAAAATCCCATGAAGTGCATGCACCAGAATAAGCAAAAATTCAGTCAGACTCGGGACAAACTAGATTTGTTTGGTCTCGGATGCTATAGTCTATTATTAGACAACATGTGTTGTTCTAACGCATAACATAGTAGCCGTTATGTCGGCTTCCGTTAAAAGCCACACTGTGCAGTGAAGAACACAACAGTAACGACGCAATAAAAAGTAGGCTTTGATGAATGTCAATTTGTTTTCATTGGCGTCTTAATATCGCGTCACTTTGTTTGGCTCGCTCTATTGTACCAGTTATGTGCCGATGTTGACTACTTTCCCACCGTTGGCACTGGCTGACTCTCTCCACGCTCTCAAATCGACCAGAATAAAATATTTCCTGTTAAGACGACGTAATAGAGAAAGACATGGCGTTAGCCTACCTTTTGTATCGTTTGCTGTGTCACCTCCCCTTTGCTCCTTGGGCGCGCCGATGAAAATGCCACCGACATTGTTATATAAGGAAACGGTAAGAAACGCTCCTTTTATTCTAATATTTTGCCTATTATCTTGCGTGCAGTATAACATAGTTAGGTTTTCCAAGTTCAGAAAATAATAGGGGTGTGTGAATCCCTGGATTGCTCCGAAATGAAAATACATTATAAGTACACCACTATTCCCCTGGATGCAAATTGATACTACATTTGATTCTGTTATTAAGATTGATGGTTGATCAGAATTCCATCATGTCTATGAAAATATCGTATTTTTCGAGACTCACTCAGTAATGTGTTGGTATAACCCATTCAGTCAGCTATAGGCTACAGTATAATTTCTCACAGTAGTAGGGGTGTTCTTTGATTCAGGACATCCAATGCGCTCGCTCTCCAACGTAAACCAACGATGGCCGCAATAAATCAAGGCTGTTGCATACTAAAGTCCGGATGAGGCGCTGTGTTCAATTTGAATGTGCTGTTTCATTCAAGTCTGATCACTTTCGCTTTTGTTAAAGAGCGAGGGCCAGTCGAGGAGACACAGAAATCGGTTTTCTTTACAGGTAAAGTGCTTGGAAGATGAGCTACGATCGTGCAATCACAGTGTTCTCACCTGATGGCCACTTATTCCAGGTGGAATACGCACAGGAGGCGGTCAAAAAAGGTTCAACCGCTGTAAGTAGGCCTTTCTCATTTCTGTCAATGTTGATTGAGGTCAAAACAATGGGTCAAGCACTGTGCCGATGCAAAATGTAACCTATCAACAGAAGCAGACCCAAATTGTGCTTACAACGGGCGCAACTGTATCACTTGGGCCTAATTCGTTTACAGGTTGGAGTGCGAGGAAAAAACGTTGTTGTGCTAGGAGTGGAGAAGAAAACTGTCGCCAAGCTCCAAGATGACAGAACAGTGCGCAAAATCTGTGCCTTGGATGACAACGTCTTCATGGCCTTTGCAGGTAACTTACTGTAGGACATGACCAATAAAGCAAGAAGACCAACATAGGACCAATAAGGCACAGTGCACACCCAAGCCACAGATGGTGTGAAGTGGTTGATTGCAAATATGTAATTAGCCTACCATGTGTATGGTATAATTGATGTCATCAACATTTGATCATGTAGGTCTACGTTGAATGATACATTTAATGTTTACTGCTGGAATGTAGCTATTTGATTGTTTGTTCACCTTGTTGGGTGAGGGGTTTAATTGGTGTAACATACTTTATCTCCTTATCCCATGGCCTGCAGGGTTGACGGCAGATGCCAGGATCGTTGTTAACAGGGCTAGGGTGGAGTGTCAGAGTCACAGGCTTACAGTGGAAGACCCTGTGACTGTGGAGTACATCACACGCTTCATTTCCAGCATCAAACAGGTACCCCCCCCCCCCCCCCCCCCCCACACACACACAACAGTATATACACATGTGCAGATATATAATTTCTACATATTCCCACTTTCAGCGCTACACCCAAAGCAATGGGCGAAGGCCCTTTGGCATCTCCTCCCTCATTGTGGGGTTTGATTTCGATGGAACACCCCATCTGTACCAAACTGACCCTTCAGGAACATATCATGCCTGGAAGGTAGGGGTGTAATTCTGACCCATACATCTGAATTATTTAAAAGGTGCTTTGACAGGTTTGTCATCACCCCAATGAATTACCCAATGTACCTCAAGTTGCAATGCGATTAAATATGAGCAAAATGGGAAAACCTAACTGTGGTTGTGTACATAGGCAAATGCCATTGGAAGATCTGCCAAGACTGTACGTGAGTTTCTAGAGAAGAACTATAAAGAGGAGCATATGGAATCCGATACAGACACCATTAAACTGGCCATCAGAGCGCTACTTGAGGTGAGGTTTTTGCCAGTCCAGATCCAAACTTTTGATTGGCAGCAACGATATTGCATGAGCACCCGCTATTAATGATTGAAATCTCAGATATTCCTGTCACAAGGTTTGCTCCATGTGTTCACAGGTTGTCCAGTCAGGGGGAAAGAACATTGAGCTGGCCATTATGAAGCGGGATGAATCAATGAAGGTCTGTTTGAAATCATGACACCTCCGCAAATCTGTCAGAGGATCTCACCTGTGTAATGATGCAACGTAATTGCTCCACTAACGACCTCTTTTCCACTGTAAATAGATTCTGGTCCAAGAGGAAATTGAGGAATATGTCACGGCTATTGAAAAGGAAAAGGAGGAAGCAGAGAAACAAAAGAAGAAAACATGAACACTCTCTGATTGAAGTCATGACCAAACATGCCTTCATCCATCTTCAATATTACATCACGATTCTCATTGTTTACATTAATTATCTCATCGTTTCTCTATCCAATGCTGGAGGGGCTCCTAAGGAGTGCATATTTTTGTTCCAGCACACTTCTTTTGACTAGTCACCGGGCTCTTGTTTGGCTGAATCAGGTAGGCTTTGGTAGTGCTGGGAGAGACTCTTCTGGTTGCCGAGACTAGTGTTGGGCTAAAACAAAACTACCATCCTGGGAGTCCCAATTAAATGGATTGAGAAACACTGCTGCCCTAATTGACCATATGACAACTTAAGACTGCCTTATTCTTGCAATGAATAAATATCTGTATTTAAACTACAACGTTCAGTTACTATCATTGAACAGAGAAAATGAATAAGAACAAGTGAATCAGCAATTTCCCATCTTTATTAGATTTGTAACAATGTAACATAAATTGTGCTCAAAATGATAGAAAACAAACACATACATGGAAATTCATTAGTTCTGGCAGACATTTGGTCTGTAATTAAGTTATTTATAATTATATTAATAAGTAATATTTACAATACCTGGAACACAAAAATTACCTAAAGATATGTTCGCCCCAGTTTCATCTTCAAATTGATCCCTTGAATAGTTTAGGAAGTGTGCATGTCATCTAGCTACTTATCAGAATACAGCAGAGGTTGAAAAGCACAGGCAAAAAATATACACTGCTCAAAAAAATAAAGGGAACACTAAAATAACACATCCTAGATCTGAATGAATGAAATATTCTTATTAAATACTTTTTTCTTTACATAGTTGAATGTGCCGACAACAAAATCACACAAAAATTATCAATGGAAATCTAATTGATCAACCCATGGAGGTCTGGATTTGGAGTCACACCCAAAATCAAAGTGGAAAACCACACTACAGGCTGATGCAACTTTGATGTAATGTCCTTAAAACAAGTCAAAATGAGGCTCAGTATTGTGTGTGGCCTCCACGTGCCTGTATGACCTCCCTACAACGCCTGGGCATGCTCCTGATGAGGTGGCGGATGGTCTCCTGAGGGATCTACTTCCAGACCTGGACTAAAGCATGAAATGATGTCCCAGATGTGCTGAATCGGATTGGGGAACGGGCGGGCCAGTCCATAGCATCAATGCCTTCCTCTTGCAGGAACTGCTGACACACTCCAGCCACATGAGGTCTAGCATTGTCTTGCATTAGGAGGAACCCAGGGCCAACCGCACCAGCATATGTTCTCACAAGGGGTCTGAGGATCTCATCTCGGTACCTAATGGCAGTCAGGCTACCTCTGGCGAGCACATGGAGGGCTGTGCGTCCCCCCAAAGAAATGCCACCCCACCTCCAAACCGGTCATGCTGGAGGATGTTGCAGGCAGAGGAACATTCTCCACGGCGTCTCCAGACTGTCACATGTGCTCAGTGTGAACCTGCTTTCATCTGTGAAGAGCACAGGGCGCCAGTGGCGAATTTGACAATCTTGGTGTTCTCTGGCAAATGCCAAACGTCCTGCACGGTGTTGGGCTGTAAGCACAACCCCATCCTGTGGACGTCGGGCCCTCATACCACCCTCATAGAGTCTGTTTCTGACCGTTTGAGCAGACACATGCACATTTGTGGCCTGCTGGAGGTCATTTTGCAGGGCTCTGGCAGTGCTCCTCCAGCTCCTCCTTGCACAAAGGCAGAGGTAGCGGTCCTGCTGCTGGGTTGTTGGCCTCCTACGTCCTCCTCCGCGTCTTCTGATGTACTGGCCTGTCTCCTGGTAGCGCCTCCATGGTCTGGACACTACGCTGACAGACACAGCAAACCTTCTTGCCACAGCTCGCATTGATGTGCCATCCTGGATGAGCTGCACTACCTGAGCCACTTGTGTGGGTTGTAGACTCCGCCTCATGCTACCACTAGAGTGAAAGCACCGCCAGCATTCAAAAGTGACCAAAACATTAGCCAGGAAGCATAGGAACTGAGAAGTGGTCTGTGGTTATCACCTGCAGAACCACTCCTTTATTGGGGGTGTCTTGCTAATTGCCTATAATTTGAAATAACACACATGGAATCATGTACTGTAGTAACCAAAAAAGTCTTAAACAAATCTAAATGTATTTATATTTGAGATTCTTCAAATAGCAGCCCTTTGCCTTGATGACGGCTTTGCCCACTCTTGGCATTCTCTCAACCAGCTTCACCTGGTATGCTTTTCCAACCGTCTTGAAGGAGTTCCCACAAATGCTGAGCACTTGTTGGCTGCTTTATCCCAAACCATCCCAATTGGGTTGAGGTCGGGGATTGTGGGGGCAAGGTCATCTGATGCATCCCTCTTCTTCTTGGTAAAATAGCCCTTACACAGCCTGGAGGTGTGTTCAGTCATTGTCCTGTTGCAAAGCAAATGATAGTCGCACTAAGCCCAAACCAGATGGGATGGCGTATTGCTGCAGAATGCTGTGGCAGCCATGCTGGTTAAGTGTTCCTTGAATTTTAAATAAATCACAGACAGTGTCACCAGCAAAGCATCCCCACACCATAACACCTCCTCCTCCATGCTTCACAGTGGGAAATACACACGTGGAGATCATCTGCTCACCTACACCGAGTCTCACAAAGACACATCGTTTGGAACCAAAAATCTCAAATTTGGACTCCAGACCAAAGGACAAATTTCCACCACTAATGTCCATTGCTTGTGTTTCTTGGCCCAAGCAAGTCTCTTCTTATTATTGGTGCCCTTCAGTAGTGGTTTCTTTGCAGCAACTCAACCTTGGCCTTATTCATGCTCCTCTGAACAGTTGATGTTGATGTTGAGATGTGTATGTTACTGGATGGAGAGACGTGGAACTGACCAATGACTGACCAATCAACAAACTCTTGTCATTTCCGATCACAACTTGCAGACTTGTTTTCGAGTTGCTGTGCGTTTTGTTGCCAACCTATTTTGCTACCTGACAACTTTACGGTTTTTACTTTTTAATTACCGTTTATATTTTAGTTTTTTTTCCCTCAACTTTTTCACTCCGGACGCTTTATCTGGACACGGTTCGTCAGGACCTCCAACAGCCGAAGCTAAGTAGTAACATTAACATGATGCCTTCTAATTGCAGTCGCTGTACTCATAATATACAGGAGAACGATCGCCTTACGGCGAGGATAGCTGTGCTACAAGCCCAGCTTCAGACGCAATCGTTAGGCAAGGGTAATTTCAGTGTAGGAAAGGATGAAACAGCGTCTGTGCCACCAGTAAGTACAGATAGTAGTATAAATCCCCTGGCACAGTCCCCGCAGCCGGACAACTTTCTCACGGTTTCTGGAAGGAAATGCTGTAGGAACGCTCAACGGTGTCGCTCATTCAGCCGACAGAAACTTTCAACCGGTTTTCCCCATTAAGCAGCGAGTCGGAGTCAGAGGCAGAGTCTTCTCTGGTTTCTACTCCTCCCGTTACGGGGTCTGAGACGCCGAAGCTTCCCACCATTAGCTCTGACAAATTGAAAACTCTAGTCATTGGCGACTCCATTACCCGCAGTATTAGACTTAAAACAAATCATCCAGCGATCATACACTGTTTACCAGGGGGCAGGGCTACCGGCGTTAAGGCTAATCTGAAGATGGTGCTGGCTAAAGCTAAAACTGGCGAGTGTAGAGAGTATAGAGATTTTGTTATCCACGTCGGCACCAACGATGTTAGGATGAAACAGTCAGAGCTCACCAAGCGCAACATAGCTTCTGCGTGTAAATCAGCTAGAAAGATGTGTCGGCATCGAATAATTGTCTCTGGCCCCTTCCCAGTTAGGGGGAGTGATGAGCTCTACAGCAGAGTCTCACAACTCAATCGCTGGTTGAAAACTGTTTTCTGCCCCTCCCAAAAGATAGAATTTGTAGATAATTGGCCCTCTTTCTGGGACTCACCCACAAACAGGACCAAGCCTGACCTGCTGAGGAGTGACGGACTCCATCCTAGCTGGAGGGGTGCTCTCATCTTATCTAGCAACATAGAAGGGCTCTAACTCCTCTAGCTCCACAATGAAATAGGGTGCAGGCCAGGCAGCAGGCTGTTAGCCAGCCTGCCAGCATAGTGGAGTCTGCCACTAGCACAGTCAGTGTAGTCAGCTCAGCTATCACCATTGAGAGCGTGTCTGTGCCTCGACCTAGGTTGGGCAAAACTAAACATGGCGGTGTTCGCCTTAGCAATCTCACTAGGATAAAGAACACCTCCATTCCTGTCATTATTGAAAGAGATCATGATACCTCACATCTCAAAATAGGGCTACTTAATGTTAGATCCCTTACTTCAAAGGCAATTATAGTCAATGAACTAATCACTGATCATAATCTTGATGTGATTGGCTTGACTGAAACATGGCTTAAGCCTGATGAATTTACTGTGTTAAATGAGGCCTCACCTCCTGGCTATACTAGTGACCATATCCCCCGTGCATCCCGCAAAGGCGGAGGTGTTGCTAACATTTACGATAGCAAATTTCAATTTACAAAAAACAAAATGACGTTTTCGTCTTTTGAGCTTCTAGTCATGAAATCTATGCAGCCTACTCAATCACTTTTTATAGCTTCTGTTTACAGGCCTCCAGGGCCATATACAGCGTTCCTCATTGTGTTCCCTGAATTCCTATCGGACCTTGTAGTCATAGCAGATAATATTCTAATCTTTGGTGACTTTAATATTCACATGGAAAAGTCCACAAACCCACTCCAAAAGGCTTTCGGAGCCATCATCGACTCAGTGGGTTTTGTCCAACATGTCTCTGGACCCACTCACTGTCACAGTCATACTCTGGACCTAGTTTTGTCCCATGGAATAAATGTTGTGGATCTTAATGTTTTTCCTCATAATCCTGGACTATCGGACCACCATTTTATTACGTTTGCAATTGCAACAAATAATCTGCTCAGACCCCAACCAAGGAACATCAAAAGTCGTGCTATAAATTCACAGACAACACAAAGATTCCTTGATGTCCTTCCAGATTCCCTCTGTCTACCCAAGGACGCCAGAGGACAAAAATCAGTTAACCACCTAACTGAGGAACTCATTTTAACCTTGCGCAATACCCTAGATGCAGTTGCACCCCTAAAAACTAAAAACATTTCTCATAAGAAACTAGCTCTCTGGTACACAGAAAATACCCGAGCTCTGAAGCAAGCTTCCAGAAAATTGGAACGGAAATGGCGCCACACCAACTGGAAGTCTTCCGACTAGCTTGGAAAGACAGTACCGTGCAGTACCGAAGAGCCCTTACTGCTGCTCGATCATCCTATTTTTCTAACTTAATTGAAGAAAATAAGAACCATCCGAAATTCCTTTTTGATACTGTCGCAAAGCTAACTAAAAAGCAGCATTCCCCGAGAGAGAATGACTTTCACTTTAGCAGTGATAAATTCATGAACTTCTGAGGAAAATATTATGATTATTAGAAAGCAAATTATGGACTCCTCTTTAAATCTGCGTATTCCTTCAAAGCTCAGTTGTCCTGAGTCTGCACAACTCTGCCAGGACCTAGGATCAAGAGAGACGCTCAAGTGTTTTAGTACTATATCTCTTGACACAATGATGAAAATAATCATGGCCTCTAAACCTTCAAGCTGCATACTGGACCCTATTCCAACTAAACTACTGAAAGAGCTGCTTCCTGTGCTTGGCCCTCCTATGTTGAACATAATAAACGGCTCTCTATCCACCGGATGTGTACCAAACTCACTAAAAGTGGCAGTAATAAAGCCTCTCTTGAAAAAGCCAAACCTTGACCCAAAAAATATAAAAAACTATCGGCCTATATCGAATCTTCCATTCCTCTCAAAAATTTTAGAAAAGGCTGTTGCGCAGCAACTCACTGCCTTCCTGAAGACAAACAATGTATACGAAATGCTTCAGTCTGGTTTTAGACCCCATCATAGCACTAAGACGGCACTTGTGAAGGTGGTAAATTACATTTTAATGGCATCGGACCGAGGCTCTGCATCTGTCCTCGTGCTCCTAGACCTTAGTGCTGCTTTTGATACCATCGATCACCACATTCTTTTGGAGAGATTGGAAACCCAAATTGGTCTACACGGACAAGTTCTGGCCTGGTTTAGATCTTATCTGTCGGATAGATATCAGTTTGTCTCTGTGAATGGTTTGTCCTCTGACAAATCAACTGTAAATTTCGGTGTTCCTCAAGGTTCCGTTTTAGGACCACTTTTGTTTTCACTATATATTTTACCTCTTGGGGATGTTATTCGAAAACATAATGTTAACTTTCACTGCTATGCGGATGACACACAGCTCTACATTTCAATGAAACATGGTGAAGCCCCAAAATTGCCCTTGCTAGAAGCATGTGTTTCAGACATAAGGAAGTGGATGGCTGCAAACTTTCTACTTTTAAACTCGGAGAAAACAGAGATGCTTGTTCTAGGTCCCAAGAAACAAAGAGATCTTCTGTTGAATCTGACAATTAATCTTAATGGTTATACAGTCGTCTCAAATAAAACTGTGAAGGACCTCGGCGTTACTCTGGACCCTGATTTCTCTTTTGAAGAACATATCAAGACCATTTCAAGGACAGCTTTTTTCCATCTACGTAACATTGCAAAAATCAGAAACTTTCTGTCTAAAAATGATGCAGAAAAATTAATCCATGTTTTTGTCACTTCTAGGTTAGACTACTGCAATGCTCTACTTTCCGGCTACCCGGATAGGGCACTAAATAAACTTCAGTTAGTGCTAAATATGGCTGCTAGAATCCTGACTAGAACCAAAAAATTTGATCATATTACTCCAGTGCTAACCTCCCTACACTGGCTTCCTGTCAAAGCAAGGGCTGATTTCAAGGTTTTACTGCTAACCTACAATGCATTACATGGGCTTGCTCCTACCTATCTCTCTGATTTGGTCCTGCCGTACATACCTACACGTACGCTACGGTCACAAGACACAGGCCTCCTAATTGTCCCTAGAATTTCTAAGCAAACAGCTGGAGGCAGGGCTTTCTCCTATAGAGCTCAATTTTTATGGAACGGTCTGCCTACCCATGTCAGAGACGCAAACTCGTTCTCAACCTTTAAGTCTTTACTAAAGACTCATCTCTTCAGTGGGTCATATGATTGAGTGTAGTCTGGCCCAGGAGTGTGAAGGTGAACAGAAAGGCTCTGGAGCAACGAACCGCCCTTGCTGTCTCTGCCTGGCCGGTTCCCCTCTTTCCACTGGGATTCTCTGCCTCTAACCCTATTACAGGGGCTGAGTCACTGGCTTACTGGGGCTCTTTCATGCCGTCCCTGGAAGGGGTGCGTCACCTGAGTGGGTTGATTCACTGATGTGGTCATCCTGTCTGGGTTGGCGCCCCCCCCCTTGGGTCGTGCCATGGCGGAGATCTTTGTGGGCTATACTCGGCCTTGTCTCAGGATGGTAAGTTGGTGGTTGAAGATATCCCTCTAGTGGTGTGGGGGCTGTGCTTTGGCAAAGTGGGTGGGGTTATATCCTTCCTGTTTGGCCCTGTCCGGGGGTGTCCTCGGATGGGGTCACAGTGTCTCCTGACCCCTCCTGTCTCAGCCTCCAGTATTTATGCTGCAGTAGTTTGTGTCGGGGGCTAGGGTCAATTTGTTATATCTGGAGTACTTCTCCTGTCCTATTCGCTGTCCTGTGTTTTCCTAAGTGTGCGTTCTCTAATTCTCTCCTTCTCTCTTTCTTTCTCTCTCTCGGAGGACCTGAGCCCTAGGACCATGCCCCAGGACTACCTGACATGATGACTCCTTGCTGTCCCCAGTCCACCTGGCCGTGCTGCTGCTTCAGTTTCAACTGACCTGAGCCCTAGGACCATGCCCCAGGACTACCTGACATGATGACTCCTTGCTGTCCCCAGTCCACCTGGCTGTGCTGCTGCTCCAGTTTCAACTGTTCTGCCTTATTATTATTCGACCATGCTGGTCATTTATGAATATTTGAACATCTTGGCCATGTTCTGTTATAATCTCCACCCGGCACAGCCAGAAGAGGACTGGCCATCCCACATATGCTCTCTCTAATTCTCTCTTTCTTTCTCTCTCTCGGAGGACCTGAGCCCTAGGACCATGCCCCAGGAATACCTGACATGATGACTCCTTGCTGTCCCCAGTCCACCTGACTGTGCTGCTGCTCCAGTTTCAACTGTTCTGCCTTATTATTATTCGACCATGCTGGTCATTTATGAACATTTGAACATCTTGGCCATGTTCTGTTATAATCTCCACCCGGCACAGCCAGAAGAGGACTGGCCACCCCACATAGCCTGGTTCCTCTCTAGGTTTCTTCCTAGGTTTTGGCCTTTCTAGGGAGTTTTTCCTAGCCACCGTGCTTCTACACCTGCAGTGCTTGCTGTTTGGGGTTTTAGGCTGGGTTTCTGTACAGCACTTTGAGATATCAGCTAATGTACGAAGGGCTATATAAATAAATTAGATTTGATTTGACTTGAACTCTATGAAGTATTTATTTCAGCTGCATTTTCTGAGGCTGGTAACTCTAATGAACTTATCCTCTGCAGCAGAGGTAACTCTGGGTCTTCCATTCCTGTGGCGGTCCTCATGAGAGCCAGTTTCATCATAGTGCTTGATGGTTTTTGCGACTGCACTTGAAGAAGCTTTCAAAGTTCTTCATGTCTTAAAGTAATGATGGACTGTAGTTCCTCTTTGCTTATTTGAGCTGTTCTTGCCATAATATGGACTTGGTGTTTAACCAAATAGGACTATATTTTGTAAACTACTCCTACCTTGCCACAACACAACTGATTGACTCAAACGCCTTTATTTTTTCAATGTAGAAAATAGTAAAATAAAGAAAAACCCTTGTTCTAAAACGTTTGACAGGTAGTGTACATAACAAGTTAGCCCAAGATCCAAATGAGGCCTGCAGGGTAAAAAGAAAGGCCTGTATTTTAGACTCACAATCACAAGTTATATATACCCACGCTTTTGAATAAACACGCACACACCAGTACTCACCTGACCCTTGACCCTCAAAGCCTCCCTCTCCCGACTGTCTGGGAGGGCCGGCGCTGTGCTAACCCCCACCCTCTCCAACCAGTGGTAGCCCCCACGGCCCATCAGGAGGCGGCCATGAAACCCGAAGGTCTCAACATTCAGCGTCCTCTCTGCCAAGATAGTGTGTCTGGGTTAGAGAGCTACAAAATGTGATCAGACAAGCATGTAGTCAGATCTTTGAAAAAATGTGACAGTCATGAAATTGACTCAGGCAGCATAACAGATGGAGCACATTCAGACGTTTAGAGCACATTTAAACAAATGAATGTAAACAAGCGTGAATTAAACATAAATTCACCCGGATTCATGGTCTGATGAGATATCAAAGGAGGATTTGACCTTGTCATAGTAGCACTTAGGCCCAAATTAATTTCCACCGTCTTCTCACTCAAATCAAATGTATTTATATAGCCCTTCTTACATCAGCTGATATCTCAAAGTACTGTACAGAAACCCAGCCTAAAACCCCAAACAGCAAGCAATGCAGGTGTAGAAGCCCGGTGGCTAGGAAAAACTCCCTAGAAAGGCCAAAACCTAGGAAGACACCTAGAGAGGAACCAGGCTATAAGGGGTGGCCAGTCCTCTTCTGGCTGTGCCGGGTGGAGATTATAACAGAACATGGCCAAGATGTTCAAATGTTCATAAATGACCAGCATGGTCAAATAATAATAATCACAGTAGTTGTCGAGGGTGCAGCAAGTCAGCACCTCAGGAGTAAATGTCAGTTGGCTTTTCATAGCCGATCATTAAGAGTATCTCTACCGCTCCTGCTGTCTCTAGAGAGTTGAAAACAGCAGGTCTGGGACAGGTAGCACGTCCGGTGAACAGGTCAGGGTTCCATAGCCGCAGGCAGAACAGTTGAAACTGGAGCAGCAGCATGGCCAGGTGTACTGGGGACAGCAAGGAGTCATCATGCCAGGTAGTCCTGAGGCATGGTCCTAGGGCTCAGGTCCTCCGAGTGAGAGAAAGAAAGAGAGAGAATTAGAGAGAGCATACTTAAATTCACACAGGACACCGGATAAGACAGGAGTACTCCAGATATAACAAACTGACCCTAGCCCCCCGACACAAACTACTGCAGCATAAATAATGGAGGCTGAGACAGGAGGGGTCAGGAGACACTGTGGCCCCATCCGATGATACCCCCGGACAGGGCCAAACAGGAATTCTCACTTCTGTCTACTCCTGGTTTCTACTTCATTGGCTTCTAGAGATGGTGAAGAGGCTAGAATTGATGAAAAGCTTGCAGATGATACTAAAGACAAAAATGAGAGGAACCATTTTTGTCAGAGATAGAAAAGTCCCCATTTTGTAATAATTTCACCAATCAGCGATAGCCAAATCATGAGCTATTGTGTTCTTAATGAATGATCACAGTCATGGTCGAATTGCCATGTTCCTGCAACTACAGTACAAAGCCCATATGTCGATGGATATGTGGTGAGTATAATGCAACTAACCTTTGATGTTCAACTTGTCCTGCATCTCCCTCTCCAGCGCTTCCTTGTCGAACATTGGATTTTGCAGAATCAAGGTCAAAGTCCGACTCAAACTTGAGGGTGAAGGGCTTCGAGCCCTCCACAAGGAGCTCGGCCTACGGGCTCCTACAGGACAAAATGGAAAGAGTTTGATAAGTCCTTCCTTCTAGGTATGAGAAATTCTACATCAAAGGGTTAATACTACAAATGAAGGGTGCCAATTTGGTTTCCTCTATATCAAATTTCAGCCAGACCAACTAGCCAGCCTGAGCCACCTGCCCACCTGACACCTACCAGTCTAGTCAATAACTCAACTCTCCCAATACAATTTCCTTCCCAGTTCCCGCCTTACATTTTTTTCATTTCCAAGGGAAAGTTTTGGAAGCAAACACCTCATACATTAACTATAACGTTTCAGGTAAGACCCATATGCAGTCTGCATTTCAAGAACGAGGGAGCACTGGGAGAGAAAGGCCCGGCAGGTTCTGCAATCTCCATCATAGTGCTCCGGGGGAGGTAGGCGGGGTTCCCAGGAAACCGGGGTGACGGCGCTGCTACCAGCCGAGTTACTGAGGGGCTGGGAGGTTACCGCCGTGGTAGACTGCTTGGTAGGCAACCCACGGAATTGCTCCCGCAATGTGTCCAATGCTAGGTCGTGATGTTAGGCCATATCCTGGATCCCTTCCACCAGAACGTGGAAGCAACTCCTCGTGTCTACCAATGGTGGCTCCTTGGGAGAAGATGGTGTTGCGGAGCTGGTCCAAGTCTGCTGTAAATTTACAGCAAGAATGACCTATTCTGTAAATTTACAGCAGGGAGGCTGTAATATCTTTTACAGTAAGGAAAATCATGCTGTAAACTATATTACAGCATCACTGCTGTGAAGCAAAATTGCAGTACTACACTGGCAACTGTGTTGCAGTAATATACAATTAATTTACAGTACTAAGCAGCATTGCAGGTTGTCTTTAAAATAAAGCTCACTGAAATGTAATATTGTAAGAAAAACAATACGTTTACAAATATATATATATTTATTCATATTCATAACATGAATTTCACATGAATTGCACTTGAACCACAAAGAACAACATTTGAAAAGAGCAACATTACAACTCCAGATAGTAGGGGAGAGAGAGAGACAGAGAGAGATACAGTGATAAGAACATTGACAAATACAGGCCAATAATGTACATCACCATACACAAACCAAGACATCAGAATAGGTCATTCTTGAAAACACAGGATTATGTAAGAAATAAATAACATCTAAACAGATCAATGAAAAATAGGAAAACAACAGGTGAACAGGGAGAATTTTTACAAAAAACTATAACAAGAACTGCTTGCCTGCATGTGTTTGAGGGAGAAACAAGAGAGGGAGAGATCGAGAGAGAAAGGGGCTGAGAGAGAACGATGGATAGAGAGGAGCGAGCAGGGCTAGACTGGAGCCAGAGTAGCACGCTACCGCAAGCCACTCGCATGGCAGGATATCTGAGAGAATGAGAGATGCAAACAAGTCTCGAATAAATCTTGGTGGCATGCAGATCATCACCCCAATCTTTGATACTATGATCCTCCTTAGCTCTGATACGTCAACTAGGACAAACATGGACATAGAAAGAATAGAGAGAGATTGCTATTACTATCACTACTACTACTATTGCTGTCACTACTATTGCTATCACTACTACTACTACTATTACTATCACTACTACTACTATTACTATCACTACTACTACTATCACTACTATTACTATCACTATCACTGCTACTACTATTGATAGCACTACTACTACTACTATTGATATCACTACTAATACTATTACTATCACTACTACTACTATTACTATCACTACTAATACTATTACTATCACTATCACTACTATTACTATCACTACTACTACTATTGATATCACTACTACTACTATTACTATCACCACTACTAGTATTACTATCACTACTACTACTATTACTCGCTGGGTAAAAAGGAAGATGACAACTGACAAATAAAGTTTGTGGTCATCAGGTGTGTGTATTTGTGTACTTACATGTTGGAGTTTTTCCACTCAAACTCCTTCAGGTCTGCGAGAAAGCGTTAGGGGTCAATTGGCAATGCCTTCCTCTGAACGACCTTTCCGGTGTTGCGGCTCACTCCTGCTTTCGCTGTGCATTTGGTTCCTTCAGGGTTTATTCGAACCAGGAACCTGCACAACCCAACATAGAATATATTAAATCAGTTGAGACATTGAATAAAATAACACTCCTTGAAGTAGGAGTGCTTGCTCTCAAACCTCGGTGTCCACAAACGAATGAGTCGCTCAAATTGCAGGATGAGTTCGGGGTAATGTAACAAGTAGTGATGCTTTGGTGCAACGGCACTCTACCCCACAAGAAAAACTGTAGTTCGCCACGTTTCAATGTTTTTTTTTACATGATTAACGAATGCTTTAATATTTAGGAAACAGAAATTGCAGGATTTACACCCGTACATTCCCAATAAAGCTACTTCCAGCTAACAGCCAGCCTGCAATATGAAAATTACACTACCCCCAGCCATCAAATTGCATGCACACACCAAAAGAGCTATCAAGCTATACATTACCATGCAACTCATGCCAACCACACAATCAATTATTCTTTTTATTACAGACTACAAGGCTAAATAAAATATCAGTCTGTGCTTGATGTTTCAAAAATCATTCATTTAAACGTTGCCTAATTAATGGTTGGATAAGGATCACTTCTGAAAGATTAGCAAAAGCACGGGGAAAATTCCACTCACGCGGGAAAATGCCACGACCATCGCCCTGAGTAATGAGGCAAGCTGACCACACAATCTGAAGAAAATAAAAGATAACTTTTAATATCCTGCAGGCTAAAATGTCAGTCCGTGCCTGTTGTTGCTGAATTAATTAATTAAATGGACTAATAAATATAACAAGAGCACAGGGGGAATATTCCACCAGACTTTGACTAAAGCACACAAACCCCGGGACTGAATAGAGCTAACGTTAACCAGAGCTATTTAGAGAAGGTGTCCAATGGAGTTCGCCATCTCTGAGCTGTAGCTAACGTTAGCAAGCACCATTCCCCTTTCACCTGAGAGCTTCCAATCATCTCATTCCAACTACAGAATCACCCAAAAAGTACACATCCCAAGGCAAAATGTCAGTCCGTGCCTGCTGACAAACTAAAGGTGTATTCGACATAGCTAAACTCTTGCTCCCTCCCTAGACAAACTGTATTTTTGTCCGGTGGAGTCTACGACCACTTTGCCACTAATACCATAGCGTTAGTACGTCACCCATGTCATACACCCACCGGTTAAGTAGCCTATCCAAAGAAACACACATATGGATTTCTGCACGTTGTTAATACTAAAATGATTTGCTGTATAGCTACAATATCACTGATTATTTTACCAGCAAGAAAGATCAACGCAACAGACCGACATGTCAACCTGGCTATACTGTTAGCTAACACAATCCAAACAAGCTAACGTTAGTTCTAATTTTCAGAGTAAATAACTCGAAAAGCTTAACCAAGTTGGATTCAGACATCACATGTTTCCACCACCACATGTCTATATACTCCAATTTAGACACTCCTTCTCTCCAATCCTTACATCTTTTATGGTCCGACAGGAAGACGAAGTGATAGGATAATAAACCATTGTTTCTCCCTTAAGGGAAACTGACCTGACCTCAACCCCCTTGAGGCCCAATCTGAAGATCTCCACCCGTCTCCCCTAACACATTCCACAGCCATCCGTCTCCTACAGATACTATTAGCTTCTCATGTGAAAACCAGTCTCTTTCACTCCTTTATATACTATGCTTCTGAGTATAACAATGTTCAAAGTTTCACCCCGAATCCAACACTAGTTAGTAGTTTAGTTAAGAAAACCTGCGGTGGGTATATAGAAGTACATAGTATATGGAATTAGTACATACCTAGTAGCTGCTCAAACATATTTAGGTGACTTTTCCACGAAAATACAAAATAAAATACAGTGCCTTGCGAAAGTATTCGGCCCCCTTGAACTTTGCGACCTTTTGCCACATTTCAGGCTTCAAACATAAAGATATAAAACTGTATTTTTTTGTGAAGAATCAACAACAAGTGGGACACAATCATGAAGTGGAACGACATTTATTGGATATTTCAAACTTTTTTAACAAATCAAAAACTGAAAAATTGGGCGTGCAAAATTATTCAGCCCCCTTAAGTTAATACTTTGTAGCGCCACCTTTTGCTGCGATTACAGCTGTAAGTCGCTTGGGGTATGTCTCTATCAGTTTTGCACATCGAGAGACTGAAATTTTTTCCCATTCCTCCTTGCAAAACAGCTCGAGCTCAGTGAGGTTGGATGGAGAGCATTTGTGAACAGCAGTTTTCAGTTCTTTCCACAGATTCTCGATTGGATTCAGGTCTGGACTTTGACTTGGCCATTCTAACACCTGGATATGTTTATTTTTGAACCATTCCATTGTAGATTTTGCTTTATGTTTTGGATCATTGTCTTGTTGGAAGACAAATCTCCGTCCCAGTCTCAGGTCTTTTGCATCAGGTTTTCTTCCAGAATGGTCCTGTATTTGGCTCCATCCATCTTCCCATTAATTTTAACCATCTTCCCTGTCCCCGCTGAAGAAAAGCAGGCCCAAACCATGCTGCCACCACCATGTTTGACAGTGGGGATGGTGTGTTCAGCTGTGTTGCATTTACGCCAAACATAACGTTTTGCATTGTTGCCAAAAAGTTAAATTTTGGTTTCATCTGACCAGAGCACCTTCTTCCACATGTTTGGTGTGTCTCCCAGGTGGCTGGTGGCAAACTTTAAACAACACTTTTTATGGATATCTTTAAGAAATGGCTTTCTTCTTGCCACTCTTCCATAAAGGCCAGATTTGTGCAATATACGACTGATTGTTGTCCTATGGACAGAGTCTCCCACCTCATCTGTAGATCTCTGCAGTTCATCCAGAGTGATCATGGGCCTCTTGGCTGCATCTCTGATCAGTCTTCTCCTTGTATGAGCTGAAAGTTTAGAGGGACGGCCAGGTCTTGGTAGATTTGCAGTGGTCTGATACTCCTTCCATTTCAATATTATCGCTTGCACAGTGCTCCTTGGGATGTTTAAAGCTTGGGAAATCTTTTTGTATCCAAATCCGGCTTTAAACTTCTTCACAACAGTATCTCGGACCTGCCTGGTGTGTTCCTTGTGTAACAGTATAATTTTAGACCGTCCCCTCGCCCATACCCGGGCGCGAACTAGGGACCTTCTGCACACATCAACAACTGACACCCATGAAGCATCGTTACCCATCGCTCCACAAACGCCGCGGCCCTTGCAGAGCAAGGGGAACTACTACTTCAAGGTCTCAGAGCAAGTGACGTCACTGATTGAAACGCTATTTAGCGCCCACGCTAACCGTTTCACATCCGTTACACTCACCCCCCTTTTGACCTTCCTCCTTTTTCCGCAGCAACCAGTAATCCGGGTCAACAGCATCAATGTAACAGTATAAATTTAAACCGTCCCCTCGCCCATACCCGGGCGCGAACCAGGGACCTTCTGCACACATCAACAACTGACACCTACGAAGCGTCGTTACCCATCGCTCCACAAAAACCGCGGCCCTTGCAGAGCAAGGGGAACTACTACTTCAAGGTCTCAGAGCAAGTGACGTCACTGATTGAAACGCTATTTAGCGCCCACGCTAACTAAGCTAGCCGTTTCACATCCGTTACACTTGTTCTTCACGATGCTCTCTGCGCTTTTAACGGACCTCTGAGACTATCACAGTGCAGGTGCATTTATACGGAGACTTGATTACACACAGGTGGATTGTATTTATCATCAATTGTCATTTAGGTCAACATTGGATCATTCAGAGATCCTCACTGAACTTCTGGAGAGAGTTTGCTGCACTGAAAGTAAAGGGGCTGAATAATTTTGCACGCCCAATTTTTCAGTTTTTGATTTGTTAAAAAAGTTTGAAATATCCAATAAATGTCGTTCCACTTCATGATTGTGTCCCACTTGTTGTTGATTCTTCACAAAAAAATACAGTTTTATATCTTTATGTTTGAAGCCTGAAATGTGGCAAAAGGTCGCAAAGTTCAAGGGGGCCGAATACTTTCGCAAGGCACTGTAGCTTGAGTAAAACAGAAAGCTTATTTTTTCAGTCTTCCCTCACAGACCGTTTGGCGGGGAGCATCCCATTAGTGGAAATCAAGTCTGTTCTCAGCGCAGGCCTGGTTGTAGATAGGTTTGAGTTGCGTCGGGGACATTGTTAGAATTTTAGCTTTAATTAATTATCCTAACCTGCTGCGTTAATTCTTGTAACCTGCTAAGAAAAGCAACTTCTGATAGTCAAAATGGCAGACCTGCCCTGAGAACAGTCTTGGTTTCAACTATGAAATACAGCTCTCTTTCTCTCTCTCTCGCACACACACCACAGACGATTGGCGCCACCAAATACAGCAGTGTTCGGGTACTACTGTAAAGAAATGTAGTAAGTTAGAATAATTTTTACAGGAGGCTTACAATTACAGTTAATAACAGTATTTTTCAGCATTTTACCAATAATGCAGTGCAATCTACATCTACATTTAAGGTATTTTACTGTGTTTTACTGTTGAAAATGACAGAGAAGTCTTACAGTGTAGCTTTAAGCTTAAACTGCTGTCCTGAAGCTACCTTAGGTTTACCCATCAAGTCAAGATGGAACTTTATATCAAATCAAATCTATTTATATAGCCCTTCGTACATCAGCTGATATCTCAAAGTGCTGTACAGAAACCCAGCCTAAAACCCCAAACAGCAAGCAATGCAGGTGTAGAAGCACCTGCATATCATTTATCATTTATCATTTACTAATATTGTTAATATACTGCAAAATTCACCAGAGCTCTGTAGACTGGTCTTCCCTGGATGTCTGACACTGCTGGGACCCCTGTCACCATCTGATCCTGCTAAGAAATGATGAGCACTGTTGTGTACTAACTATGCACTAGAGGGTTGCATTCCCCCGGGATGCCTGCAGGACCTGCGGGTCCCAACATAGATCATTGCGGCGCTGTCTGCATTGTTCATGCTGCAGTCGGTCAGACAACTTTGGAATGAAAATATTTTTGTTGTCCCACAGATTATTTGGAAACGGTACTCTTTCTGCTTTGTATGAGTTAGCCTACCCACTGTATTAAAATCACATATTTTCCACATTATTCACACTCAGAAATAGCCTACCTCTCCTAGTTGGGCGTGAGAGTTCAAGTGCACCTAGTATGTGTGGCCTCATTGAAATAGAGTAGGCTACATTTCCGGTGTATTCTGAAAGTATTTAGACCACTTGACTGTTCCACATTTTGTTACATTATACAGCATTATTCTAGAATTGATTTAAATAGTTTTTTCCCCCTCATCAATCTACACACAGTAACCCATAATGACAAAGCAAAAGGCTAGGGCTGACCTGGCTATGGTAGCTACTAGCTAGCGTAGCTAATTCATTCACATCTCTAGCATTGATGGTCCCCAAGTTTGTAACCACCAGGGCTCTTCCTAGAGCTGGCCGCCCTGCCAAACTGAGCAATCAGGGAGGTGACCAAGAAACCGATGGTCAACTCTGACAGAGCTCCAGAGTTCCTCTGTGGAGATGGGAGAACCTTCCAGAAGGACAACCATGTCTGCAGCACTCCACCAATCAGGACTTTATGGTAGAGTGACCAGACGGAAGCCACTCCTCAGTAAGAGGCACATGACAGCTCACTTGGAGTTTGCCAAAAGGCTCCTAAAAAACTCTCAGACCATGAGAAACAAGATTCTCTTGTCTGATGAAACCAAGATTGAACTCTTTAGGCTGAATGCCAAGCATCACGTCTAGAGGAAACTTGGCACCATCCCTACGGGGAAGCATGGAGGTGGAAGCATCATGCTGTGGGGATGTTTTTCAGCGGCACGGACTGGGAGATGAGTCAGGATTGAGGGAAAGATAAACGGAGGAAAGTACAGAGAGATCCTTGATGAAAACCTGCTTCGGAGAGCTCAGGACCTCAGACTGGGGTGAAGGTTCAACTTCCAACAGGACAACGACTCTAAGCACACAGCCACGACAAACAGGAGTGGCTTCGGGACAAGTCTCTGAATGGCCTTGAGTGGCCTAGCCAGAGCCTGGACTTGAACCCGATCTAACATCTCTGGAGAGACCTGAAAATAGCTGTGCAGCAACACTCACCATTCAACCTGAGAGAGCTCGAGAGGATCTGCATAAAAGAATAGGAGAAACTCCCCAAATACAGGTGTGCCAAGCTTGTAGCGTCATACCCAAGAAGACTCGAGGCTGTAATCGCTGCCAAAGGTGCTTCAACAAAGTTGTCACCTGTCATCTGTTTCACCTGTCTTTGTGCTTTTCCCCACCCCCTCCAGGGGTCATCCATCTTCCTGTTATCACCTGTGTATTCTCTGTTTGTCTGTTGCAGGTTTGTCTTGTCGTGTCAGGCCTCACCAGCATTCTCTCCCACCTTCCTGTTTGTCTCGTTCTGTTCTCTCCCGGTTCTGACCATTCTGCCTGCCCTGACCTCGAGTCTGCCTGCCATCCTGTACCTGCCTAACTCTGACCTGATTACAAACTTCTGCCTGCCCTGACCCAGAGCCTGCCTGACGTCCTGTACCTGCCTGACTCTGACCTGATCACGAACCTCTGCCTGCCCTCAACCTGCCCTTTGCCTGCCGCATATTTCTAATAAATCATCTGACAACTGTACCATCCGCCTCCTGTGTCTGCATCTGGGTCATATCCTGAGTCGTGATAGCACAATCTGGCCATGACTGAGCCAGCAGACTCGGACCAGCTCCGCAACGCTGTCTCCTCCCAAGGGAACCACCATTGGAAAAAACAAGGAGTTACTTCAAAGGTCTTATGGAAGGATTCCAGACCTTAGTGTAACACCAGGACCGTGCCTTCAACACATTGAGGGCGCAATTCCACAGATTGTCTGTGAGGCAGACCGCCACTAGAGTAACCCCCCAGACTGTCAATTACCCCGCTGGTACGGTGTTTCTCCCCAATCTACCCCGGCTTCCCAAGAACCCCACTTACCTCCTCCGGAGCGCTACACTGGACAACCCGGATCCTGCCGGGCGTTTCTCTTCCAGTGTTCTCTCATCTTTGAGCTGCAGCCCTCTTAATTTTCCTCGGTTCGCTCAAAGATAGCGAACATGATAACGCTGATGTCCGGGAGGGCTCTTGAATGGGCTACGGCGGTGTGGGAGCAACAATCCACCATTTGCCTTAGATTGGAGGAGTTTGCGGTGGAGGTACGGAAAGTGTTTGATTCCCCATTGTCCGGGAGAGAGGCAGCAAGTAAGCTGCTTCAACTACGTCAGGATTCCCGTAGTGTGGCAGACTACGCGGTGGAATTTCGCACGTTGGCGGCTGAGAGTGCCTAGAACCCGGAAGCATGGTTCAATGTGTTCCTTCACAGATTGTCGGAGGTGATTTAAAGACGAGCTCGCAGCCCGGGAGCTGCCCCTGGACCTCAACTCCCTCATAGCCTTGACCATCCAGATCGATGGGCGGCTACGGAAACATAGGAGGGAGAGGGAGTCTTTTCCCTGTCGCCGACGCTCATCCTCAATTTCTACCATGCCTCCAAGGAATCCCGGAAAACCCCGAAGCACACATTTCAGAGTGGATCCGACATCGGCCAAAGTCTCTCGGAGGTCACAGAGGGCAGGCGAGTCATCTCCACCGGAGCGCATGCAACTGGGCAGGGCTAGATTGTCTCCTGCTGAGCTCTTACGCAGACTTAACACCCAGAGCTGTCTGTATTGTGGAGCTACAAGAAATGTTTTATCTACCTGTCCATTAAAGAACCAGGCTCATCAAGGAGGTACTAGTATGAGTACCCTGGTGAGCCTTACGGGTAGTTTTCCCATCTTCCATTGCTCGTACCCCTCTCCATGCTACCCTGTTGTGGGGTGACCAGTCCAAATCTCTCTGGACCCTGGCTCCCCGTTATTGTCTCGGGCAGATCCGGTCTACTCGGGATCTACCCCTCCGGGTAGTCCTGCAAACTGTTCCCCCGTTTTATCGACCCTTACCCCATATCAAAGAATTCTACTGTAAATACAGGTGAAAAAAAGCAAATTAAATATGGTCTCCTTCTCCTTCCACAGAAATCACAATTTATAGTCAATATTCAGCGTGAATTCTTCCAAAACATGCCCTTTCCAAATGAGGCCAATGATGAGAACAGGCCACCACCAAGGAGAAGACAAGGTGACCCTCCTCGGTCACAATTGAGGAGTGTCTGTTGAGCGGTTGGATTTGAGAACATGTAATTTGCTTTGGGGATGCAATTATAGCAGGAGCGCAACTTTCACTGGGGATAGGGGGGTCATGTCCACCGTACATTCTGAAATTGTATTTTTGTCCTCCCCAGTTTTATCATACAAAAGCGGTGAGGTGTGCTTTAGGACCATGCAATGGATGTGGAAATGGCATTTTACATCGTAGAACCAGTTTATTGGTTGTAATTGTCAATTGGGTAATGGCCTCTGAGCGGGTAGGCTGTTTGGAGAGTTCTGGGTCAGGATATGATATGACCCAGATGCAGACACTGGAGGCGGATAGTACAGTTCTCACACCCTGATCTGTTTCACCTGTCTTTGTGCTTGTCTCCACCCCCCTCCAGGTGTCGCCCAACTTCCCATTATCCCCTGTGTATTTATACCTGTGTTCTCTGTTTGTCTGTTGCCCATTTGTCTTGTCTTCTCTCCCGCCTTCCTGTTTCTCTAGCTCTGTTTTATAGTTTTTCCCGGTTCTGACCATTCTGCCTGCCCTGACCCCGAGCCTGCCTGCCGTCCTGTACCTGGCTGACTCTGACCTGATCACGAACCTCTGCCTGGCCTCGACCTGCCCTTTGCCTGCCCCGTGTTTCTAATAAATCATCTGAGAACTGTACTATCCGCCTCCAGTGTCTGCATCTGGGTCATATCATATCCTGACATTGAACTTCATTGCGAAACGTGTTGCCTAAACCTATGATGGCATTGCTGTAATGGAATCTATCTGCTATTTGTATTTACAGCTAAGTCCCCTGCTGTTCCCCGATTAAGACGGGATGACCACTTCATTCCAATACCATTGTCAACTCTCCCCTGACATGAACTGAAGCCACATCTCTTGTGCCCACTCCAATGGCACATTGAATTTTTCCTCTCCAAGCACAGTGAGAGGACCTGTAAAGTTTCTCTCATTACTGTATATAGAGTCAATCACATAAACAAACACAATCACATTATTACACGTCAACGATTTTACTCCTTGCTCAGACTAACTTCTTTGCAGTCATAGGAGCATGAAATCAGCAGAAGGCAAGGCAAGTTGATGTACTCAGAGTGTAGATTTATTTACAGGTCTCGGTGATCCAATGGTGAAAGCACCATATCATACAAAATATACAAGTAGATTGACCAAATATACACGGGCAATTGCCCAAAAGAAATAGCCTCTGTATCAGGCTATGTACAGTACCTGTCCTATCTGAGAAACCAAATCAAATCAGTCTAACAGGAGCTCAAACAAGTAGGCCTACATAATAAGCACTTGGCGCCCAGGACCATTACCCAATTGACAATTACAACCAATAAACTGGTTCTACGATGTAAAATGCCATTTCCACATCCATTGTTACATTGGTACAATTGTATCAATGATTATTAATAAAATTCCAACACCATGCATACATTATCTTATTCAACGTTCTGACTCCAAAGCTTGGAGAGCTGGCCATGTAGCCTATTTCTATGCGCACTAATAGGCCACGTAGCCTGTTTCTATAATAGACCACGTAGCCCGTTTCTATGCAGCAGCCTTTATACTTGTTCATATGAATTATATTTAGACTAGACTAACAGAGACAACCACTGATAGGCAATAGAACTCACAGGGGTGAGCTTTCTTTATGCATGTTTGCATCATGCAGGCCTATGCAACTGTAGGCCTAATTAAAAATGAAATCACAGTCTATTCCATCACTATTTTGTTGATTCATTCCAGCTAATACTTTTGGATTTTCTAAAGGTATAGCCAGCCCAAGTTAGATTATCAACCAAATGTAATCACATTGACGTTTCTCCTGACAAACATATGGACAATAAATACTGTACATAACGTTACCAATTTGTTTACTCTGACCAGATGGACAGGGAGCGTAGGCTGTATGCAGCTGCTAACACACACACACACACACACACACCTCACTCCCCTTCTTGGCTTCCATGGCAACCCCCACAGGAACCTTTCCCCAATAGAATCTTTCCCCCTTGGGAACCACACCTGTTGGCATTCTCACAAACAATTGCAACATTGTTTCAATAATATATAGAACTTTTCTCAGCTCTGGTATGTAAAAGCATTTTTGAGGCCTTTCTCACAATTCAATCTGTGGCAGCTCAATGACCAAACGATATACTGTATGTGAGGCTCTTCATCATATCTTTGATCATGACACTGGTGAGGAGGAGAGTCCTTGTTAAACTTTGACATTAAGTTGTCTGTAATAAATAATGTTTAATCTGAGTATTTGTTATTGTCAAAATAATCCATACATTGTTTTTTTAAACTCCAAAACGAGTTGTATGAGCTCAGGTCAATGAGGCCTACAGGCCATAAATAGCAAATAGACGTTCGAAACTTGTAATGTTCACAGGAACTGAAGTTGATAAAAAGATCTAACACAACATTAGGTGATAATATATGTATTATTATGGATTTATAATCAGCTATAATGGGGTGGTCATTTTGGACCGGGAACACAGAATTAATTAACATGAAACGAACACAACAGGAGGGTTAAGATAGCTAAATTATCCTTGGCATGACTATTTGATTTAGAATTTTAGGACCCCTGTAAGTAGGCTATCAAAAAAATGTATACACATTTTATTTGATGAAACATTGAAGTTAGCCTCAATCCTATTAGACCATAGAAACGCATTTAATAACAAATTCATACATGGAGAAACAGATATTTTTCAGATATATACTGTACATTTAAATAGCCAAACTGTTTTGAAGTGTCTGTCCACTTAATTTTGAACAATTTTACAACACGGAAGCCGGACACAGAAACTATGGATACAACGTCCTCCTTCATATGTGTGCCACTAGAAAATCATTAGCATGTTTCTATTAGCTGATACACCATTACAAAATACACCATATTACTTACCTACTAAGGTGCCTGGACCTTGTAGGCAAAACTGCCAAGAAAAAAACTGATCCAAATAGTTGCTCAATCAGGTAGGCAAGATGCAGTTGTTTAGTCCCAACAGTAGAGCGTTCTTTTCAGCACCATGGAGTGAATCCTTACCACTGCTACACCTGGCTCTCAGTGGAGCCTTGTCTGGCAGTGAAACAGTTCATTCGGCCTAATTTACTTTCTTTAAAAAAAAACATAGCTGATATGGCTGACTTACTTAAACAAAATGTGGTTTCTACTGACAATTGATATGTACAAACCATAACATAAGGGGACAACGAGTGGATAAAAGGCAATCCGTCCTTTCGATTAAGACATTAATGAGCGAGTTAGGACGGACATAGTCAATATCACTATTTGTTCAGCACTTTTGAAATATACAGTGACAGAATTCAAAACATGGGCAATTCTTACAATATTCTCCCTGTACACCTAGTCAGAACTGTAGGATAAATAAAGGGGGCATATAAGCAGACAATGAACACCCTTACAATAATCAAATTTCTCTTAAACAGGCTATATGCTAAATGTGCACCACCAAGTCAGAACAGTAGGCTAAGTTATGAGGGGGAAAGGGACCAAATTATTAGGGTGAGGCTCATGGGCTACTAACAGGTTACTTCACAATATACACTTCGTATTACTTTCTTAGCTACAGTATACATATCTCCCTGGCATATTACATCATTTATGCAGCAGCATACAATACATTTTTGGACTCACCTTGTTGTGCTCACTTGAACAGGAAGGTGGCACAGCAGTCCTTGTGGGCAAATTTTGTCATCAAACTTTGTCATCAAAGTCTGGCATTCTCTGGATTTATGGTGCTTTCAAGACAACTAGGAACTCGGAAAAAAAACAGGGCCAAATCATGATGTCAGTGATCTTCAGGTTGGACCTCTAGAAAGAGGCCAGAGTTCCCGACTTACAATTCCGAGTTGGATGACCATTCAAAACTTCTTTTCCCAGGCGGAGCTCGAGTTCTCAGTTGTCTTGAACTCACTGAAGTCTGAGATTTCCTAGTTCAGAGTTTCCAATTGTTCTGAACGCGGCAGAAGTCATGCTGGATTGACAGCATGCCCAATGTTTTAAACCTCTGGCCCATGGTGTTGAATGTTAATCCTTTTAAGCTTGGAACATTAGACCCTTAAACCCAGACTTGGACCACACACCCACTCCACAGAATAGCAAGCTAGTGATTGCTTTGCAACGCTTGCAGTGAGACACTGATTCTTTCCAAAACACTCATTGTTGAATTTTGGATTTCCAACGTTTATGTCCAATGGCCGATCAGCACCAATAGGCTTTACCTATAATTTCTCTTCATATAACAAGGATTGAAAAGGATTTGCCAGTAGTTTGTCGACAGGATTCATGATGACGACTGCTTGTCCAGCTTGCTAGCTAAGATTTTGAAAGTAGGATGTTGACACAGTCCAATCAAACGGTAGATACAACGTGATTTGACATCATTTTATCCGTGGCCAATGGCCTTGAGCCTTCTTGGATGCACTTCTAATGTAATTCTATGGCAGCACCCAAGGGACTTGAATTTTCGAGCTCTTCCCATAGATTTTGCATTGACATAGTGTCCCCATGAGTGAGAGAACACTGAGCCAATCACAGAACAACTAGAGAACATTACCAAACCCTACTGCACTCTATATTTTCCGCTGGCTGCCACACCAACACAGAAAACACTGAGCAAGGCTGAAACACCTGCATTTTTGAGCTGCCTTACTCAAGACAGAAAAAAGAGACCATCTTTGATTGTGGCTTTATTTACATTGTTTGCAAACTGAAATGTGACACCTATTAATGCCAAAATAACAAGCAAAACAGGCAACAACAAACACAAAAAAGTTTGTGTTTGTACAATCATATCAACGCGGAGCTATACTAAGCCCTCTACATTGTTACACAATTTTAGAGGCGCACTGTGTTGTGGTACAGAGCTCTATTTGGCCTCTGTGTGCCTCCGGAGGCTTCGCAATTGCATCACACCATCCAAATGGCTCCTCCGACCACATTTTAGATCAAGCATTAATTGGTTCGTAGGCAGCATGCACTGGGATGTGTTGATCAGTTGATTGACAGGTGTAGGACTGTAGAACGATAAACTTTCCTCTAATGTGGATGCTCAACAACGTTATGTAGCCTATAGTTTGTCATTATAGTTGGCCTTAACTCTGACACCACACAACTAACGTTATTATGACAACAGAATTAGCCTACTTGTAAGTCTAGCTAATGTTAGCGAACTTGAATGAAATAAATATACAATTACATTTATACACTTACATTTAAAGCCTACTTGTTTACTTGACTTTTACACTCTGTAAATTGACTCTCAAATAATTGACTCTGCCAAGTTTGCCACCGCTGCAGTAGGGAGGTAAAGTGGAAGTTGAATCATCACTACAGTTGTTTGGCAGTGCCCATAGAAACGCTTGAAAATGAGGTGGATATGTGATAGACATAAGTAAGCTGTCAGAGTTTACTAGGAGTGGTGGGTTGTAGTCAGGCGCAGAGAGCAGAGGGTTGGTAAATTGTAATTTATTCTCCGGCACAAAACGGTCACGCAGGGCGCATAAAACAGACCAGCCCAAACACAGGACCAAACAGTCCGGAGAAAACAAACACGACAACACATCTACAACCAACAGAGTAACAATCCCGTACAAATCTAGGTGGACCTAACAGACTTAAATAGACATAAATCAAGAAACGAAACAGGGAACAGGTGCAACCAAGAAGACCAAACGAAACAAAACGGAAAAAGGGATTGGTGGCGGCTAGTTGACCGGCGACGACGACCGCCAAGCGCCGCCCGAACAGGCAGGGGAGCCAAAATGTCCCCCACCGGTACCCAGCACCTCTCCTCCGGACCATACCCCTCCCAGTCCACGAGGTTCTGTAGGCCCCTCACCCAGCGTCAGAGTCCAGAATAGCACATACTGTGTACGCCGGAGACCCCTCGATGTCCAGAGGGGGCGGAGGGACCTCCGGCACCTCACCTTCCTGCAGGGGACCAGCCACCACTGGCCTGAGGAGAGACACATGAAACGAGGGGTTAATGCGATAGTAAGGAGGAAGCTGTAACCTATAACACACCTCGTTTATCCTCCTCAGGACTTTAAATGGCCCCACACACTGCGGCCCCAGCTTCCTGCAGGGCAGGCAGAGGGGCAGGTTTCGGGTCGAGAGCCAAAACCTATCCCCCGGTGCGAACACGGGGGCCTCACTGCGGTGCTGGTCAGCGCTCCTCTTCTGCCGTCCACTAGCTTGTTTTAATGATTCCTGGACGGCTCTTCAGGTGTCCTTCGAGCGATGCACCCATTCCTCCACCGCAGGAGCCTCGGTCTGGCTCTGATGCAATGGAGCCAGGACCGGCTGGTAGCCCAACATGCACTGGAACGGTGACATGTTAGTCAAGGAGTGGCGGAGGGAGTTCTGAGCCACCTCCGCCCATGGGACGTACCTCGCCCATTCACCAGGCCGGTCCCGGCAATACGACCGCAAAAACCTACCCACATCCTGGTTTACTCTCTCCACCTGCCCATTACTCTCGGGGTGGAAACCCGAGGTCAGGCTGACCGAGACCCCCAGCCATTCCATGAACGCCCTCCAAACTCTGGACGTGAACTGGGGACCCCGATCAGAAACAAGGAGACATAAAACCTCACATCCTTAACCAAAGTGGGCCACCAGTACCTCCCCCTAAGACTCCGCACTGTCCTCTCGATCCCAGGATGACCCGAAGAGGGTAGTGTATGGGCCCATCGAATCAACCCATCACGAACACCAAGCGGCACGTACTGAACACCTGCTGGACACTGAGGGGGTGCAGGTTCCAACCGTAAAGCCCACTCGATCTCCGCGTCCACCTCCCATACCACCGGTGCTACCAGACATGAAGCTGGGAGGATGGGAGTCGGATCGATGGGCCGCTCCTCTGTGTCATATATGCGGGACAGCGCGTCGGCCTTCGTATTAAGTGAGCCTGGCCGATAGGAAATTGTCAAACGAAATCGGGTAAAGAACATGGCCCACCTGGCCTGACGCAGATTCAATCTCCTTGCTGCCCGGATGTTCTCGAGATTACGATGGTCAGTCCAGATAAGGAAAGGGTGCTTCAAGGGTGCCCCCTCAAGCCAATGTCTCCTCACCTTCAGAGCCTTGACTACAGCTAACAACTGGAGCTTTAGTGGCGCGCCCGAGTGCTGTGATAGCACGGCTCCCACCCCATTCTCAGACGTGTCCACCTCCACTATAAACGCCAAAGAGGGGTCCGGATGAGCCAGCACAGGAGCGTCAGTGAACAGCCCCTTCAGACGACTGAAAGCTCTGCACGCCTCTGCTGACCAGCGCAAGCACGCCCCCCCCCCTTCAGCAGTGAGGTAATGGGAGCAGCCACCTGACCAAAACCCCGGATAAACCTCCGGTAGTAATTGGCAAACCCTAAAAACAGCTGCACCTCCTTTACCGTGGTCGGAGTCTGCCAATTACGCACGGCTGTAACATGGTCACACTCCATCACCACCCCAGAGGTGGAAATGCGATAACCCAGGATGGAAACGGCTTGTTTGGAGAACACACATTTCTCAGCCTTGACGTACAGGTCATGCTCCAGCAGTCGCCCAAGTACCCTACGCACCAGAGACACGTACGTCTGGACTCTCCACCGTCGTCGCACCGATGGAAACTCCTATGCACCTGCCTGAACACTCCTCTGACCACCCTCTGAGAGCCCCCTTTATCCATGAAATCTCAGGATTGTGATTAGCCAGCCAGAGAATACCCAGCACCACCGGAAACGCAGGCGAATCAATAAGGAAGAGACTGATCCACTCCTTACGATCCCCCTGCGTTACCATGTCCAGTGGCACCGTGGCCTCCCTGACCAGCCCTGACCCTAATTGTCAGCTATCTAAGGAGTGCACGAGGAAAGGTTGGTCTAACGACACCAGGGGAATCCCTAGCCTTAACGCGAGCCCATGATCCATAAAGTTCCCAGCTGTGCCTGAATCGACTAGCGCCTTATGCTGTAGAGAGGGAGAAAAGTCAGAAAAATAAATGAGTAAAAACATATGGCCAACAGGGAGCTCTGGGTGAGTCTGATGCTGACTCACCTGGTATGAACGAGGAGTGCTCTGCCTGCCATCCCGACTCCCAGACAAGCTCCTCCAGCACCGATCGGCAGTCCCCCTCGATGTGGCCCCCCCTAACTCCGTGGGGGTAGGTGCGGGAGGGCCTGGAGGTGGAACCAACAGGGCCTGTTCTGGACGCCCGCGGAAAGCCAGCAGATTGTCCAGTCGGATGGACATGTCGATAAGTTCGTCGAGGGAGAGGGTGGTGTCCCGACAAGCTAGCTCCCTGCGGAAGTCCTCCCGGAGGCTACAGGAATAGTGGTCCATCAGGGCCCTGTCGTTCCACCCCGCCCCAAGGTCCGTAACTCCAGTGCAAAGTCCTGCACGCTCCTAGTCTACTGTCGCAGGTGAAACAGCCGTTCACCCGCCGCTCGGCCCTCCGGTGGGTGGTCGAACACGGCCCGGAACCGGAGGGTGAACTCGGGGTAGTGATCCCTCGCCGAGTCTGTGCCATTCCACACTGCGTTGGCCCACTCCAGGGCTCGATCCGTCAGACAGGAGAGGAGTACGCTCACGCTCTCCTCCCCCGAGGGAGTTGGACGAACGGTAGCCAGGTACAACTCCAACTGTAGCAGGAATCCCTGGCACCCAGCCGCCGTTCCATCGTACTCCCTGGGGAGAGCAAGACGCAGGGCACCGGATCCGGACGCCGGAGGAGGGGTAGGTGGTGCTGGGGGAAGAGGAGCTGGAGGTGAGGTAGGGGGGCCACTCCTCTCCCATCGGTCCATCCTCTCCATCATCTGGTCCATTGCCAACCCAATCCGGTGGAGAATGGCCGTATGATGAAGGACTCGCTCCTCCATCGATGGGAGAGGAGGTGCGGCTGCTACTTCTGACTCCATTCAAAAGGTGCGGGATTCTGTCAGAGTTTACTGGGAGTGGTGGGTTGGAGTCAGGCGCAGAGAGCAGAGGGTTCGGTAAATCGTAATTTATTCTCCGGCACAAAACGGTCACGCCAAAATACAGGGCGCATAAAACAGACCAGCCCAAACACAGGACCAAACAGTCCGGAGAAAACAAACACGACAACACATCTACAACCAACAGAGTAACAATCCCGCACAAACCTAGGTGGACCAAACAGGCTTAAATAGACATAAATCAAGAAACGAAACAGGGAAGAGGTGCAACCAATAAGACAAAACGAAACGGAAAAAGGGATCAGTGGCGGCTAGTAGACCAGCGACGACAACCGCCGAGTGCCGCCCGAACAGGTAGGGGAGCAACCTTCGGTGGGAGTCGTGACATAATCTCAGAAAAATAAAATATATTGAAAATACCCTTACCTTACCTTTTATGTTGAAATGCCCAATTCACCTCAGTTGTTTTTTTTCCCGTCCCGGTACTGGGTTACCTTCAGACAAGTCTTGTGATACAAGTAGGCCTATTTGTGTTTCTATTTATTATGGATTCCCATTGGCTGATGCCAAGTCAGCAGCTACTCTTCCTGGGGACTAGCAGAATGAAGGTACTGTAGTTATATAAAAAAAATGTAAACATTACAATACATGTCACAACACATTAAGTGTATGCCCTCAGCCCACTACTCTACTATCACATATGTACTGTATAACAAAATCCATGTGCACGTGTGTATAGTGAATATGTTATGTCTCAGCCTCCAGTATCTATGCTGCAATAGTCTATGTGCCAGGAGAGCTAGGGTCCGTCTGTTATATATAGTGTAATTATCCTGTCTTATCTGGTATCCTGTGTAAATGTAAGTATGCTCCCTTTAATTCTCTCACTCTCCTTCCCCTCCCCTCCCCTCCCTGCTTGTGGCTATGGAACCCTGACCTGTTCACCGGAAGTGCTACCTTGTCCCGGACCTGCTGTTTTCGACTTGCTCTCCCTCCCTCTCTCTCTACCGCACCTGCTGTCTTGACCACTGAATGTTCGGCTGTGAAAAGCCATCTGACATTTACTCCTGAGGTACTGACCTGTTGCACCCTCTACAATCACTGTGATTATTATTTGACCCTGCTGGTCATCTATGAACGTTTGAACATCTTGAAGAACAATCTGGCCTTAATGGCCATGTAATCTAATAATCTCCACCTGGCCCCACAGCTAGAAGAGGAGTGGCCACCCCTCAGAGCCTGGTTCCTCTCTAGGTCTCTTCTAGAGGTCGACCAATTATGATTTTTCAACACCGATACTGATTTTTGGAGGACCAAAAAAAGCCGATACCGATTATTCTGCCGATTTTCTTTATTTTTGTAATAATATTTGTAATAATGACAATTACAACAATGCTGAATGAACACTTTTGTTTTACCTTAATATAATACATCAATAAAATCAATTTAGCCTCAAATAAATAGTGAAATATGTTCAATTTGGTTTAAATAATGCAAAAACAAAGTGTTGGAGAAGAAAGTAAAAGTGCAATATGTGCCATGTAAAAAAGCTAACGTTTCAGTTCCTTGCTCAGAACATGAGAACATATGAAAGCTGGTGGTTCCTTTTAACATGAGTCTTCAATATTCCCAGGTAAGAAGTTTTAGGTTGTAGTTATTATAAGAATTATAGGACTATTTATCTCTATACCATTTGTATTTCATATACCTCTGACTATTGGATGTTCTTATAGGCACTTTAGTATTGCCAGTGTAACAGTATACCTTCCGTCCCTCTCCTCACCCCTACCTGGGCTTGAACAAGGAACACATCGACAACAGCCACCCTCGAAGCATCCTTACCCATCGCTCCACAAAAGCCTCGCGGCCCTTGCAGAGCAGGGGAACAACTACTCCAAGTCTCAGAGGGAATGACGTCACCGATTGAAACACTATTAGCGTGCACCCCGCTAACTAGCTAGCCATTTCACATCGGTTACACCAGCCTAATCTCGGGAGTTGATAGGCTTGAAGTCATAAACAGCTCAATGCTTGAAACATTGCGAAGAGCTGCTGGCAAATGCACGAAAGTGCTGTTTGAATGAATGCTTACGAGCCTGCTGCTGCCTACCATCGCTCAGTCAGACTTCTCTATCAAATATCAAATCATAGACTTAATTATAACATAATAACACACAGAAATACGAGCCTTTGGTCATTGATATGGTCGAATCTGGAGACTATCAATTCGAAAACAAAACGTTTATTCTTTCAGTGAAATACGGAACCGTTCCGTATTTTATCTAACGGGTGGCATCCCTAAGTCCCTATATCCCTAAATATTGCTGTTACATTGTACAACCTTCAATGTTATGTCATAATTATGTACAATTCTGGCAAATTCATTACGGTTTTTGTTAGGAATAAATGGACTTCACACAGTTCACAACGAGCAAGGTGGCCCAAACTGCTGCATATACCTTGACTGCTTGACACAATTTCTCTAATTATAAGAAATTCATGTTAGCAGGCAATGTTAACTAAATAGGTTTAAAATATATACTTGTGTATTGATTTTAAAGAAAGGCATTGATTTTTATGGTTAGGTTTGGTGCAACGACAGTGCTAAATTATCACCCATTTGGCGAAGTAGGCTGTGATATCGATAAGAAATGAACAGGCACTGCATCGATTATATGCAACGCAGGACATACTAGATAAACTAGTAATATCAACCACGTGTAGTTAACTAGTGATTATGTTAAGATTTATTGTTTTTTATAAGATGAGTTTAATGCTAGCGAGCAACTTACCTTGGCTTCTTGCTGCTCTCGTGTAACAGGTAGTCAGCCTGCCATGCAGGCTCCTCATGGAGTGCAATGTAAGGCAGGTGGTTAGAGCGTTGGACTAGTAACCGGAAGGTTGCAAAAATGAATCCCCAAGCTGACAAAGTAAAAATATGTCATTCTGCCCCTGAACAAGGCAGTTAACTTCATGTGGCTTTATGGGCAGTATTGAGTAGCTTGGATGAAAAGGTGCCCATTGTAAATGGCCAGCTCCTCAGTCTCAGTTGCTAATATATGCATATTACTACTAGTATTTGATAGAAAACACTCTAAAGTTTCCAAAACTGTCAAAATATTGTCTGAGTATAACAGAACTGGTATTGCAGGTGAAACCCTGAGGAAAATCAAAACAGGAAGTGGCTTCTATTTTGAAAACTTCATGTTCCATAGCCTCCCTTTGCTGGATTTAAAGGGATATGAACCAGATTACTTTTCCTATAGCTTCCTCAAGGTGTCAGTCTTCAGACATAGTTTCAGGCTTTTATTTTGAAAAATGAGCCAGAACGATAACATCGCGTCAAGTGGTCACATGAGTTTCGCTTGCGCAACAGAATTTGGACCGCCATTGTTTTCCCCTCTCCTACTGTGAAAGACCATTTGCGGTTGATATATTATCGATTATATATTTTAAAAACATCCTGAGGATTGATTATGAAAAACGTTTGACATGTTTCTGTGGACATAATGGAAACTATTTGGAATTTTCGTCTGCGTTGTCGTGACCGCTCTTTCCTGTGGATTTCTGAACATAACGCGACAAACAAACTGAGGTATTTTGGATATAAAAATCAACTTTATGGAACAAACGGAACATTTGTTGTGTAACTGGGAGTCTCGTGAGTGAAAACATCCGAAGATCAAAGGTCAACTATTAATTTGATTGCTTTTCTGATTTTCATGACCGAGCTACCTGATGCTAAGTGCACATAATATTTTATCGTGCGATATATAAACTCACACAAACGCTTGGATTGCTTACACTGTAAAGCATAATTTCAAAATCTGACACAACAGGTGGATTAACAAAAGGCTAAACTGTGTTTTCCTATATTGCACTTGTGATTTCATGAGTATAAATATTTATAGTAATATTTATTGTATGTAGCGCTATGCTATTCAGCGGTTGTTGATGACACTTATCCCGATAGGGGGATTGCAGCAATAACAAGTTAACCCACCGTTCCTAGGCCTTCATTAAAAATAAGAATGTGTTCTTAACTGACTTGCCTAGTTAAATAAAGGTGCAAAAAATTATATAAATAAAATTTTTTTTAAAAATCGCCCCAATACCGATTGTTATGAAAACTTGAAATCGGCCCTAATTAATCGGTCTTTCCGATTAATCGGTCAAACTCTAGTTTCTTCCTCGGTTCCTGCCTTTCTAGGGAATTTTTCCTAGCCAAAGGGCTTTATAAATACATTTGATTTGATGCATGTGTCTGTGCCTGTGTGTGTCTCACATTCCCTGCTGTTCGAGAAGGTGTGTTTTTTTTATTTTTTTATTTTTTTTATCTGATTCTACTGCTTGCATGAGTTACCTCTCTGGGATAGGTGGGACGCTTTTGTCCCACCTGGCCAAAATCCAGGGAAAATGCAGAGCGCCAAATTCAAATAAATTACTATAAAAATCAAACTTTCATTAAATCACACATGCAAGATATCAAATTAAAGCTACACTCGTTGTGAATCAAAAAGGCTGATATTATCTGATGGTAGCACAACAGTAAACAATGAGAGAGAAGCATATTTCAATCATGTAGGCGCGACACAAAACGCAGAAATAAAACATAATTCAACGCTTACCTTTAATGAGCTTCTTTTGTTGGCACTCCAATATGTCCCATAAACATCACAAATGGTCCTTTTGTTCGATTAATTCCGGCGATATATATCCAAAATGTCAATTTATTTGGCGCGTTTGATCCAGAAAAACACTGGTTCCATCTTGACCAACATCACTACAAAATATCTCAAAAGTTACCTGTAAACTTTGTCAAAACATTTCAAACTACTTTTGTAATACAACTTTAGGTATTTTTAAACGTAAATAATCGATCAAATTAAAGACGGGATGATCTGTGTTCAATACAAAAAGAAAACAAACTGATGCTACTTTTCTGGTCACGCGCCTCTCTCAAACAATCCACTTCAAGTGACTCTCACTCAAGATGGCTGTACTTCATTACACAAAGAAACAACCTCAACCAATTTCTAAAGACTGGTGACATCCAGTTGAAGCGGTAGAAACTGCAAGCAAGTCCCTTAGAAATCTGGTTTCCCAATGAAAATTCATTGAAAAAGACTGACCTCAAAAACAAACAAGAAATCTGAATGGTTTGTCCTCGGGGTGTTTTGCATGCTACATAAGTTCTGTTATACTCACAGACATGATTCAAACAGTTTTAGAAACTTGTGTTTTCTATCAAAATCTACTAATAATATGCATATCTTATATTCTGGGGATGGGTAGCAGGCAGTTGAATTTGGGCATGCTATTCATCCAAAAGTGAAAATGCTGCCCCCTATCCCAAAGAAGTTTGTGGAATAGACTTCCATGTAGTCACGGGTCTATGTAGTACTGTGCACCTCCCATAGTCTGTTCTGGACTTGGGGACTGAAGAGACCTCTGGTGGCATGTCTTGTGTGGTATGCATGGGTGTCTGAGCTGTGTGCTAGTAGTTTAAACAGACAGCTCTGTGCATTCAACATATCAATAATTCTCACAAACACAAGTAGTGATGAAGTAAATCTCTCCTCTACTAGCCAGGAGAGATTGACATGCACATTATTAATGTTAGCTCTCCGTGTACATTTAAGGGCCAGTCTTGCTGCCCTGTTCTGGGCCACTTGTAATTTTCCTAAGTCCCTCTGTAGCACATGACCACACGACTGGACAGTAGTCCAGGTGCGACAAAACTGGGGCCTGCAGGACCTGACTTGATAAGGTAGTTCTACTCTTTAATATGGACAGACCTCTCCCCATCTTAGCTACTGTTGCATCAATATGTTTTTACAGTGAAAGTTTATAATCCAGGGTTACTCCAAGCAGTTTAGTCTCCTAAACTTTCTCAATTTACACATTCATTACAAGATTTAGTTGAGGTTTTATGAATAATTTGTCCCAATTTCTTTTAGAAATATTTTGGACTAAATAATTTCTTGCCACCCATTCTGAAACAGACAGCTCTTTGTTAAGTGTTGCAGTGATTTAACTTGCTGTGTTAGCTGACGTGTAGTGTTGAGTCATCGGTATACATAGACATACAGGCTTTACTCAGAGCCAGTGAAGAGGACCAAAGCGCAACGTGGTGAGCGTACATATTCCTTTTTATTAGGACGCCGCCGACAAAAACGCCACGCCACGCCACGCCACGCCACGCCACGCCACGCCACGCCACGCCACGCCAAAGGGCTATGTGCCACAAACAAAGTTAACTACCCACAACCACAGGTGGGACAAAGGGCTGCCTAAGTATGGTTCCCAATCAGAGACAACGATAGACAGCTGTCCCTGATTGAGAACCATACCCGGCCAAAACAAATAAATACAAAAACATAGAAAATGGAACATAGAATGCCCACCCAAATCACACCCTGACCAAACCAAAATAGAGATATAAATAGCTATCTACAATGCTTGTCTTTCATAATTTGATCAGTTATTCATGGATGTGTAGGTTCAGAATTTGTTGTTGGCATGTCATACTTAATTTTGCTAATATTGCCAATGAACAAATCATTAAAGTAGTTAGCAATAAATCAAATCAAATTTTATTTGTCACATACACATGGTTAGCAGATGTTAATGCGAGTGTAGTGAAATGCTTGTGCTTCTAGTTCCGACCATGCAGTAATAACTAACAAGTAATCTAACCTAACAATTTCACAACAACTACCTTATAAACACAGGTGTAAAGGAATGAATAAGAATATGTACATAAAAATATATGAATGAGCGATGGCCGAACGGCATAGGCAAGATGCAGTAGATGGTATAGAGTACAGTGTATACATATGAGATGAGTCATGTAGGGTATTAAACATTATATAAAGTGGCATTGTTTAAAGTGGCTAGTGATACATTTATTACATCAATTTTTAATTATTAAAGTGGCTAGAGATGAGTCAGTATGTTGGCAGCAGCCACTCAATGTTAGTGACGTGTCACACCCTGACCATAGAGAGCCTTTTTATTTCTCTATTTGGTTAGGTCAGGGTGTGATTTGGGTGGGCATTCTAGTTTTTCTATTTCTTTGTTGGCCGGGTATGGTTCCCAATCAGAGGCAACTGTCTATCGTTGTCTCTGATTGGGGATCACAATTAGGCAGCCTTTTTCCCCACCTTAGTTTGTGGGATCTTGTTATTGTGTAGTGCCTGTGAGCACTCCAGTCGTGACGGCTCATTTGCTGTTTATTATTGGTAAGTTTAATTTTAATAAACATGTGGAACTCTATGTACGCTGCACCTTGGTCCGCTCATTTCAACGAATCTGACATGATGGCTGTTTAACAGTCTGAAGCTGTTTTTCAATTAGCAGTATCAGTGGGTTTCGTGATGAATGCGCCAACAGATTCAATTAATGATGGAGCCTATTTTGCACAACATTTCATTCGTTTAAATTTTTTTTTTTTTACTATCATTCTTTTATATAATTTATGTGTTTAATAGTACAGTTTCTTCTTCTTTTTGTTTAGTCACATGATTTCTCAATTTACAGTAGATTTGCCATTCGGCTGTGCAGCCAGACTTATTTGCCATTCCTTTTGCCTCATTGCTCTCAACCATACTATTTGTTTTATTCCTCTTCAATCCAGAGATTTTACAGTTTTTGCAGTCATTTTCTTAATGCTTATTAGTAACTGGAATAAGCCATTTCATAAATGTGTCAAGTGCAGCTTCTGGTTGCTCTTCATTACACACCACATACCAGCAAATATGAATTACATCTTAGTAATCACTACAAAACGTATTGTATGACCTTGTATACACTTTATTAGGCCCAGCCTTTGGAACTTTGGTTTTCTTAGATATGGCTAGCATATTATGATCACTACATCAGATGGCTTTGTATACGCATTAGAGTAGATTTATGCAGCATTAGTAAAGATGTTTTCAATACAATTGGATGAAACATTCTATACTGTTTACTGAAAACCTGAACCAGGTTGTAGGCACTGGTCACACTTTTAAGCTTTTTCTTGAGTGGGCAGCTTGATGAAAGCTAGTCAATATTTAGGTCACTCTTGAAATATAGTGTATTTGGAAAATATTCAGACCCTTTTCACTTATTCTAAATTGATGAAATTGTTTTTTTTCCCCCCTCATCAACCTAAGCACAATACCCAACAACGACAAAGCAAAAACAGGTTTTTATACATTTTTGCAAATGTATAATTGTGTGCTGACAGGGTCCAGGAGCCAAGATGATATGGGACTTGTTGGGGTCACAGAGCAAAATGGGGAGTCTCATATTTTCATAGAGAGGTATATTAGTGTGTAGCCCAAACCATTTGGACAATACAGATGTTTTCAAGAGAAGACTGATTTTCGGAATGTCCCCTGGTCTGACAAGCACCATTGTAGCTCGGCCACCTTCCACCGCAGATGCGAAAGGACGATATTGGCGGATTAAACAGATGGATGTTAATGAAGATGTTTTTTATTATTTATTTATTTATTTATTATGCCTCGAGCGGAGTATGAGGGGGCTTCAAGCACAGAAATTATTGTAATTTTGTTTTAATGTATTTTTTTTATGCCCAGCTCATGAGGCCCCTTGATGATTTGAAGTAATTGTGTCTTGTGCCTAATGGTAAATCCACCAGTGTAGTTAGGCTCATCACATATTACTATTATTACAAACAGAAGATCACTTCTCACAATGGTGCTCCTTTAGTTAAGTTAAGTCAAAGCTGAATCAATGTCTAACAAGATCACAATGATTCATTTGCATTTTACATAACGGAACCGAATATAATAGCATAGTAGGCCTATACTGTTACACCAAAAACACCTCATTTCTAAAGAGACTTTACGATTAGATGAAGCTGAAAAGTAAAAAAAAAAATATATATATATATATATATACTACAACTAGGCAGGATATATGCTTTGATTCAAACAAAAAACAAAGTCTAATAGTTTTTTAACATCATCAGATCTAATTCACTCACAAAATAGTAATTCAAGAATACCTAAATGCATACAGTGGGGCAAAAAAGTATTTAGTCAGCCACCAATTATGCAAGTTCTCCCACTTAAGATGAGAGGCCTGTAATTTTCATCATAGGTACTCTTCAACTCTCTTTAAAAAAAATCCAGAAAATCACATTGTAGGATTTTTAATGAATTTATTTGCAAATTATGGTGGAAAATAAGTATTTGGTCACCTACAAACAAGCAAGATTTCTGGCTCTCACAGACCTGTAACTTCTTCTTTAAGAGGCTCCTCTGTCCTCCACTCGTTACCTGTATTAATGGCACCTGTTTGAACTTGTTATCAGTATAAAAGACACCTGTCCACAACTTCAAACAGTCACACTCCAAACTCCACTATGGCCAAGACCAAAGAGCTGTCAAAGGACACCAGAAACAAAATTGTAGACCTGCACCAGGCTGGGAAGACTGAATCTGCAATAGGTAAGCAGCTTGGTTTGAAGAAATCAACTGTGGGAGAAATTATTAGGAAATGGAAGACATACAAGACCACTGATAATCTCCCTCGATCTGGGGCTCCACGCAAGATCTCACCCCGTGGGGTCAAAATGATCAAAAGAACGGTGAGCAAAAATCTCAGAACCACACGGGGGGACCTAGTGAATGACCTGCAGAGAGCTGGGACCAAAGTAACAAAGCCTACCATCAGTAACACACTACCCCGCCAGGGACTCAAATCCTGCAGTGCCAGACGTGCCCCCCTGCTTAAGCCAGTACATGTCCAGGCCCGTCTGAAGTTTGCTAGAGAGCATTTGGATGATCCAGAAGAAGATTGGGAGAATGTCATATGGTCAGACGAAACCAAAATATAACTTTTTGGTAAAAACTCAACTCGTCGTGTTTGGAGGACAAAGAATGCTGAGTTGCATCCAAAGAACACCATACCTACTGTGAAGCATTGGGGTGGAAACATCATGCTTTGGGGCTGTTTTTCTGCAAAGGGACCAGGACAACTGATCCGTGAAAAGGAAAGAATGAATGGGGCCATGTATCGTGAGATTTTGAGTGAAAACAAGGGCATTGAAGATGAAACGTGGCTGGGTCTTTCAGCATGACAATGATCCCAAACACACCGCCCGGGCAACGAAGGAGTGGCTTCGTAAGAAGCATTTCAAGGTCCTGGAGTGGCCTAGCCAGTCTCCAGATCTCAACCCCATAGAAAATCTTTGGAGGGAGTTGAAAGTCCGTGTTGCCCAGCAACAGCCCCAAAACATCACTGCTCTAGAGGAGAGCTGCATGGAGGAATGGGCCAAAATACCAGCAACAGTGTGTGAAATCCTTGTGAACACTTACAGAAAACGTTTGACCTCTGTCATTGCCAACAAAGGGTACATAACAAAGTATTGAGAAACTTTTGTTATTGACCAAATACTTATTTTCCACCATAATTTGTAAATAAATTCATTAAAAATCCCACAATGTGATTTTCTGGATTTTTTTTGCACAATTGGTGGCTGACTAAATACTTTTTTGCCCCACTGTATGAGAATGTTATTCATTGACTACAGCTCAGCGTTCAACACCATAGTGCCCTCAAAGCTCACTAAGCTAAGGACCCTGGTACTAAACACCACCCCCTGCAACTGGATCCTGGACTTCCTGATGGGCCACCCCTGGTGGTAAGGGTAGGTAACAACACATCCGCCACGCTGATCCTCAAGACAGGGGCCCCTCAGGGGTGCGTGCTCAGCCCCCTCCTGTACTCCCTGTTTACTCATGACTACACGGCCAGGCACGACTCCAACACCATCATTACATTTGCAGATGACACAACAGTGGTAGGCCTGATCACCGACAACAATGCGACAGGTTATAGGGAGGAGGTCAGAGACCTGGCCGTATGGTGCCAGGACAACAACCTCTCCCTCAACGTGATCAAGAGAAAGGAGATGATTGTGGACTACAGGAAAAAGAGGACCGAGCACGCCCCCATTCTCATCGACAGGGCTGCAGTGGAGCAGGTTGAAAGCTTTAAGTTCCTTTGTGTCCACATCACGAACAAACTAACATGGTCCAAACACACCATGACAGTCGTGAAGTGGGCATGACAAAACCTATTCCCCTTCAGGAGATTGAAAATATTTGGTATGGGTCCTCAGATCCTCAAAAGGTTCTACAGCTGCACCATTGAGAGCATCCTGAATGGTTGCATCACTGCCTGGTATGGCAACTGCTCAGCCTCCGACTGCAAGGCACTATAGAGGGTAGTGTTAACGGCCCAGTACATCACTGGGGCCAAGCTTCCTGCCATCCAGGACCTCTATACCAGGCGGTGTCAGAGGAAGGCCCTAAAAATTGTCAAAGACTCCAGCCACCCTATTCATCGACTGTTCACTCTGCTACCACACGGCAAGCGGTAACGGAGCGCTAAGTCTAGTTCCAAGAGGCTTCTAAACAGCTTCTACCCTCAAGCCATAACAGTCCTGAACATCTGGTCAAATGGCTACCCCTCCACTGCCACTCTCTGTTGTTACCTATGCATAGGCACTTTAATTAACTCTACCTACATGTACATACTTTCTCAACTAACCGGTGCCCCTGCCCATTGACTCTGTACCAACACCTTTAATTACATTTGACTTTTATCTCTTATTCTTATCCGTATTTTTTTATCCATATTTTTTTAAACTCTCAGGGGCTTGTAAGCAAGCATTTCACTGTAAGGTGAATTCAGTGCATGTTGTATTCGGTGCATGTGACTAATAAAATTTTATTTGGAGGATGCGTTTTAATGAATAGTCTATAATGATAGGCTATTCCCGTTGGCTTCATCTGTCGGTACAAACGTTGATTTGGGAAATCATGACATCATTTATATTTTTGGGCACTCCCTCCATTAATAATTAAAAAAAGAGCAATGATGTCCCACTTTCTGAATTCACCCTATGCCTATAGCACAACTTTAATCTCTAAAGCATGAACACAGAAATGTAAAACAAATGACATGATGTCTTTGTCCTCCATAGCTCAGCGACGGACAGAGGGGCAAGCAGCAGGCTGCCTAGTTCTATTTGACAGTCAGCAGCGAGCGCACGATATGCGCCCTCGTGCGTGTGGTAACAGCAGTTGTCTGACAGAACTGAAAAAAAAAGAGAAAACTACGCAGCCATTTTGAGTCGAGAATAAAAACTCAAAAGAGCAAAGAAATCACATTATTTCCTCTAGAATGATTCCAAATAAGTACAACCGGTAACATCTCGTGTGGTTCGTTTCCATTTGGCAATCCTATCTGTACTGTCGTACCAATTTTTTCCGTCCGTGCTTTCTCATCCGGCTGGCATTCCGAAATGCAAGATAAAGCCGTTTATCCCAACCTTTAAATCTAGCAATAACCAATCAGAGCACCCGGAATCCGATGTCAGTGACGGAGTATCCAATCGGCGCATGCGTCTCGCGATCGAGTGTAGTAGGGTAAAAGATGGCGGCGGGCTCGGATTTGCTGGATGATGCCTTTTTCAACACTGAGGTGGACGAGAAAGTAGTTAGTGATCTAGTTGGATCTTTGGAGTCTGAGCTCACGGGATCGGGTCGCGGAAACTCTGCAGTCAGGGTCCAGGCTGCCGCAAATCACATTGGCAACCCCGCTGTATGTGGCAAATCCAATGTCCAGGACAGCAAAATGGGACTTTCACAAGAGCTTGCTAAACCAGGTAACGTAAGATAATAGCTTTAGCGGCTGACTCTGGTTAGCACATTTCACGTTGTTTTGACTGTTTTCGTATCTTTTTAAGCCACACCAATTGACTAAATTCTTGCTAATACATATGTTCAATTTATATATATATTTGATATTTCCCTTTCTCTCATGTTTCCTCTGCTGTAGGGACTAGCGTCCAAGCGGGTGTCATTAATAGTACGAGGTCCACCATGGATACAGCGGCCGGGACGACGGCGGCGGCGGGCTCAGGCATGACAGCGGGACACAGTCAGAGTAAGACCGGGGCAGCCGGTTGTGTGGTAACAGTGGTTCCCGATCACGGGGAAGGGATCGGGAAAACCGGGTCGGCTTGTGTACAAACTTTAAATGGAAGTAGCGTTGTAATAAACTCTCATAATTTGGTGAGTTCGGCAAGCAGCACAGTGCCCGCAGTCACAGTTGTCAACAACGGACCAGGCTCCGTGGTCGAAGGAAACGTAATCTTACCCTCAACTTCCATTCAAACCTCTCTAATGGACAATGCTGTCACTTCAACTGTAGTATCGTCTCAGCCGTCTGTTCTAAACAGTGTGCCCACTGTCACGCTCGTGAGGCCGCCTATGCACACCACCGGAGCAGTCACCTCGCCGAGCGGGAGCAATACCTTTCTGACATCATCTGTCAACGTCGCTCACCCTGCATGTTCAGGAGCACAAATCAACAAGTCGGAGTCGCCAAAAACGGCAATACAAAAGACCGCACAGGTGACGGGGACGGCAGCAGCTGTAGCGAAAAGCCCATCGACTATTGCAATCAGTCCTGGTGGGATAAGGGCGATCGCTCCTCAGGTATTGGCCCCAAGACTTCCGCAGCCCCAACAGAATGCTCCAAACATCCAAAACATTCAGCTCCCCCCAGGTAACTTTTCCATTCTCAGTTGATATTGTATAGCTGATTTATTGAAGCATGATTTGATGTGTTAGAGTAGCCAATTATGTCAGTGAGCCACAGTGAGTGGAGAGGGGATACAATGCATCTTGCTGGCAGCGTTTCAAGGCTCTATCAATGTGATAAACAAACTTTATTGCAAACTTATGGCTAGCATTCTCAACTACACTTGTCATCGCTGTGGCACACAGACAAGTCTTTTGTTTGTTTATCAGACAAACTGTCCAGTTGCTATACTGTACTCTATCCGTGTGTATGTGGTGTGTGCGCGCGCGCGCTTTTCTGTCCATTGTTCATGCTCCTCTAGCATACTGTGACCTGTGGGAACATTCTATTGATTCTGTCTACTTGTTTTGCTTGTAAAAGCAGATTAGTGTTGGCTGTTCTCTGTCGTGTGGTCCTGATAACACACATACCATGGACCAACCCAGTGTCAAGGGGCACACTGACACTGTAGTGCATCATGTAACCTAGTTGCAAGCATGTGTCAATTTTTTTGTTGGATCTACATGTCTCACTGGTTCTGTCTAACAATGCTATCCACCATTAAGCTCGCCACTGAAAATTGAGTTTTCATGATAATTACTTTTTACTGTACTACTTTTCAGCCAAGAGTGGCCAAATAATATATTTTCTAAGCAAACAATGCTTTAGAAGTTATTCAATTGTGGTGTATTTAGCGATTCTGTCTGTCTGATCTATGACCCCTGTTTGACCTCACCTCTGACCCCCTCCATGCCCTCTGCCCTGTGCAGGGATGGTGTTGGTGCGCAGTGAGAGTGGGCAGCTGTTAATGATCCACCAGCAGACCCTGGCCCAGATGCAGGCTCAGTCCCAGAGCCCCATGACCCCACGGCCAGCCACCCCCACCAGCACGCCCCCTGTCCAGATCACCTCTGTACAGGTACAAACACGCACTGAAACTGTAATCATCTCTTAGCTCCAGTGATGGAGAGATCACAGTGTGATTGAATAAAGAGAGGGATGAAAGAGCGACACAGGTGAGCAGAGGTGACACAGAGCCGGTTCATTTACACCTGTCGCACCAACCAAAAACTAGACTACTGCGACATATACAACGCACTTTCATGAGATGTGATGCTTCATAATGATGGTTGCTAGGCAGCGCCCAGTGGCAGTTCTAAACATTGCGAGGCATGTCCCATCACTTCGCAAAGCCCACCGCCATGCACGTTTTCTCAACCACAGCTGGATGGATCAATCAATAATTGCTTTGGGAATGAGTATCACTGAATGAGAATAAAGTTAATGCTGTTGAAGGCATTTATCATGTTGTTGCTTACTGAAACTCCCAAAGTCGTCCAACTGTTTTAAATACTTTAAAGCAATAGCCGAATGTGGTCAACCGTCATTTCAGCACCGTTATGATTGGGCCAGTGTTATCGGCGCTGCTTTAAGACAAGCGTGGGGACTTATCTTGATTCATTCATCAATGTCCGATTTTTGTTTTCACCGAATATCTGTTTTGGATATTTGGTTACAATTAGGCTGGGAAAATGTTAGCCAAATTGAGGTGATCAGACACATTTAGCATGCTATAATGTAGCATAAATCAAGTGTATTATGTAGCTATTGACTTGCGCATAGGCAACATGAAAAGCCTGCGTCGGTTGTGAAATTTGAATACGAGACTCGCATCCCTTTGAAAACAGAGGTTGCTATTATATTCTGTGCATATCATGAAAGAATACGCCTGCTCCCTACAAGGCGTAGATTCTACTCCCAGACATAGCTCATAGAAGGGTTATGCCCAGACCGTGCAATAGGTCTAATTTTAAGGTGTGACGTAGAGTTACCACCCATTGGTGCAACCGTCCCCAGAACCCTTGTCCTATCCTGTAGGCTCCAGGGATGCCCCTCATTGCCCGTCAGGTGACCCCCACCACCATCATCAAGCAGGGCACCCCGGCCCAGACCACTGTCCCCCAGAGGCCTCCTGTGCTACAGCAGGTAGGTACACCAACCCCCCCCCCCCCCCCCCCCCCCCCCTTCTCTCTTCTCTTTAATTATCTCACCCTCTCCCCTTAGTCTCATTTCATCCCCTACTCCCTTTGTCCCTTTTCTCCTGCAGAACACCATTGTGCTAGGTGGGGCGGCTGCCACCCCAGGTCAGGCCCCAGTGCAGCCTGGCTCGGCGGCAACAGCAGTCAACCAGCGAGCAGGGACCCCCGGAGCTACCGGGACACCAGGCAATCCCACTACCACTATGGTGAGACGACACTCCTCTACTCCCTCCTGCATTTGTCTACTCCTAAATGGTCATGCTATGGTTTTTGTGTGTGTGCGTGGGTGTGTGTGTGTGTGTGTGTGTGTAGGAGACCCTGGAGAATGTGAAGAAATGCAAGAACTTCCTTTCCACGCTGATCAAGCTGGCATCCAGCGGGAAGCAGTCGTCAGAGACCACGGCCAGCGTCAAGGACCTGGTCAAGAGCCTGTTGGTACGTCTGTCTGTCTGTGTCCATTTCATTCTTTCTCTCTCTTACTCTTTTTCCTCACTCTGTCTTTCTACATTGATGTCTGTGTTTTTCTACCACTGTAGGAAGGTAAGATCGAAGCGGAGGAGTTCACCAGTCGGTTATACCGGGAGCTCAACTCCTCTCCTCAGCCATATCTTGTGCCTTTCCTCAAGGTGAGACCAATGGCTTTTCCGTTCTTTAATGTAGCTAGCTATTCACTCGCTACCCAAACAAATGCAAGTGGACCGGAAGATGCAATATCGATGAGGGAATGACCTGTGCTCTCCCTCCCCATCTCCAGAGGAGTCTCCCTGCACTGCGTCAGATGACCCCAGACTCGACAGCCTTCATCCAGCAGAGCCAGCTTCCCCAGGCCAGCGTCCAGCCTGTCGCCTCCTCCACAGCCCTGACTACAGTGGCGCTGGGGGGCACGGCCGCCGCACAGAGACTCCCTCTTAACAGAACCACCAGCCCTGGGGCCAAGGGGACCATGCACCAGTCCCCTGTCATCAGCCCGGCCCTGACACCTCACAGCAAGCCTGGCCTGGTATACTATATCCTAATGATACTCCACTCAGTGTTTCCATGTATTGTATAGGGGGGTTGCCTTGTTGTTCTTCGTGTCACATGAAGTCTATATGACTATGTTATGTTGAGGGACCCAAAGTATATCTACATGGCAAAGCCGAGTTGCACTGGGCCGGCCAGGTTATGCATCCACCGTAATTGCTGGAACCATGCTAGAAAGGACAATGTTAAAAATATATACCCGAGCCTGAACAGTAAAGTGTGCTCTATTGTGTGAATCATGTTTTATCCCTCTCTCTCCTCTCTCTGTGTAGATGGTGCCCCAGCAGCAGGGGGCGTTGGCGAGTACTCAGGTATCTCTGGCCCAGTCGCCCATGGTTACTTTCCGAGGCCAGTCCCACAGTCGCATCATCATGGGACATCCGCAGGTGGTCAAACAGCTGCAAACAGGTGTGCGTTTGTATTGTCTGCGTCCCATCCTCTTAACTGCGTCATGCCTTTGTGTTTGATGTTTGTGTACATATTCTACAGTCGTGGCCAAAAGTTTTGAGAATGACACAAATATTAATTTTCACAGTGTGCTGCCTCAGTTTGTATGATGGCAATTTGCATGTACTCCAGAATGTTATGATAAGTCATCAGATGAATTGCAATTAATTGCAGTCCCTCTCAAATTAACTGAATCCCCCAAAAAACATTTCCACTGCATTTCAGCCCTGCCACAAAAGGACCAGCTGACATCATGTCAGTGATTCTCTCGTTAACACAGGTGTGAGTGTTGACGAGGACAAGGCTGGAGATCACTCTGTCATGCTGATTGAGTTCGAATAACAGACTGCTTCAAAAGGAGGGTGGTGCTTTGAATCATTCCTCTGTCAATCATGGTTACCTGCAAGGAAACGGGTGCCGTCATCAATGCTTTGCACAAAAAGGGCTTCACAGGCAAGGATATTGCTGCCAGTAAGATTGCACCTAAATCAAGCATTTATCTAATCATCAAGAGCTTCAAGGAGAGTGGCTCAATTGTTGTGAAGAAGGCTTCAGGGCACCCAAGAAAGTCCAGCAAGCGCCAGGACCGTCTCCTAAAGTTGATTCAGCTGTGGGATCGGGGCACCACCAGTATAGAGCTTGTTCAGGAATGGCAGCAGGCATCTGCACGCACAGTGAGGCAAAGACTTTTGGAGGATGGCCTGGTGTCAAGAAGGGCAGCAAAGAAGCCACATCTCTCCACTTCTCTCCAGGAAAAACATCAGGGACAGACTGATATTCTGCAAAAGTTACAGGGATTGGACTGCTGAGGACTGGGTTTAAGTAATTATCTCTTATGGATCCCCTTTCCAATTGTTTGGGGCATCTGGAGAAAAGCTTGTCCGGAGAAGACAAGGTGAGCGCTACCATCAGTCCTGTGTCATGCCAACAGTAAAGCATCCTGAGCCCGTTCATGTGTCGGGTTGCTTCTCAGCCAAGGGAGTGGGCTCACTCACAATTTTGCCTAAGAACACAGCCACGAATAAAAAATGGTACCAACACAACTTCTCCTAACCATCCAGGAACAGTTTGGTGACGGACAATGCCTTTTCCAGCATGATGGAGCACCTTATCATAAGGCAAAAGTGATAACTAAGTGGCTCGGGGAACAAAACATCATATTTTGGGTCCATGGCCAGGAAACTCCCAAGACCCTAATCCCATTGAGAACTTGTGGTCAATCCTCAAGAGGCGGGTGGACAAACAAAAACCCACAAATTCTGACAAACTCCAAGCATTGATCATGCAAGAATGGGCTGCCATCGGTCCGGTTGTGGCCCAGAAGTTAATTGACAGCATGCCAGGGCTGCAAATATCTTTGTATCAACTTCATGTAATTGTCAATAAAAGCCTTTGACACTTATGAAATGCTTGTAATTAATTATACTTCAGTATTCCATAGTAACATCTGACAAAATATCCAAAGACACTGAAGCAGCAAACTTTGTGGAAATTAATATTTGTGTCATTCTCAACTTTTGGCCACGACTGTACATGAAAATGTCAGCTATTTCTCAAACAGAAATATAATTTATACAAAGGATAACGTATTAGTTATCTTTCACATACCATCGCTGTATAATACTGCTCCTGTGCAGGATAGGAGCTTTTCTGTGTTGGCTATTTTTCCACGTCTCTGGGACAAACGCGCTCAGTGTGAACAATGGCAGTGTCAATGATAGAAAGCGTCAGACCGACGTTTTCGGTCTGGCCGGCTGCTATTAGCTAATGGAGACGGGCAGTAGTGTGTGTGTGTGTGTGTGTGTGTGTGTGGGCTTGTATTACTACTATTACTATTACTACCGGAAATCTCAGTCCCCACAAGGAAAATTCTCCCTCGTGGGGGACATTTCTCAGGTCTCCACGAGGACAAAGGCTATTTTAGGCTTAGGGGTTAGGGTTAGGGGTTAGGGTTAGAATTCGGGTTAGGGTTTGGGTTAAGGTAGTGGCGTTATGCCCATAGGGGGCATAGGGACACGTGCCCCCTCAAATTTGTCCTGTTAACATTTTATTAAAATAAAGAGATTTCTGTAATGCTATCCCAAATAGATTACCAATCTTCCAACCTCCTATATCTAGCTACCAAGAAACCATTTCAGTCCATCAATCAAGTTAGAGTAACTAGCATGCCTAACTATCTTAGCTGGCATGCCTGCTGGTAAGGTTGGTAGACTTCAGAAAAGCAAGCAATAACTAAATGTACTCACATCCTTTCAATCTTTTACCCAGATTTGAGCAGAGAAGCATATTTAGTTTCTTTAAAAAATGTTACCACCAGTCAGTGAGAAACGGACAGCTCAAGAAGTTTGCTTAGATATGCCGGAAAATAAACACATTTCTGATCAAATGAAGCATAATGATTATGGCTCTAGATTACAGGAGTTAAAAAAAAAAGCTAAATACTCAACTTCTACCTCTGAGCCATCCTCACATACTTTGTGCCTCCTCACATTTCTGTGCATGATGCACCTGGGTTAAAATTAGGGTAAGGGAAAGTAGAATTTTGAATGGAAATACACTTTACATGTGTTCCCTGGACTGTATGGAAACACTGCCCCCTTGTGAGAGATGCATGTAACTGCATGCAATATTGCTCAAGAAAGCGCTCATCTGTGACATGTTCTTCTTCCATCTCTCTTCCTCTTGATCTCGGCTCCTCTCTTCTGCTCACAGCAGATGTACCAAGAAGAAGATGATTACTTATTGATGTGTAAATGATACATTATACAATGTGAAAGGTTGAGGAGCCTGTGTGAAGGTCGAGTGTCTGTTATGTAACAGTTCCTCCCCCATCTTGCGCTCTCTGTCTCCCTGTCTGTGTCTCAGTTCCTGTAGTGAAACAAGCTCTATCACCAGGGGCCAAGGTAACACTGGGGTGCCAGTCTTTGCTCTCTGTTGCACAGAAGAACAAGCTGAAGGAGGCAAGCGGAGGAACCTTCAAGTAATCCACGCACACGCGCGCACAAGTCGGATGATTTCAGAATTCTTAAAGTGAAAAAGAGAGGCCTTGAGAAATAGTTATCTTTCTCTTCTTTCCCCCTCTTTCCCTGTCTCCTTCATCCAGAGATGATGATGATATCAATGACGTGGCCTCCATGGCTGGAGTCAACCTGTCAGAGGAGAGCGCCCGTATCCTGGCAACCAACTCTGAGCTGGTGGGCGCGGTGACTCGCTCCTGTAAGGACGAGGTCTTCCTCCACACCACCTCACTAACCCGGAGAGTACAGGAGATCGGTGAGACGCACACCACATAAACGCACGCACGCATGCACACACACACACACACACACTCTGTACCTAAAATCTAAATCTCTTAACATCTCCTGTCCCTTTGTAACAGGTAGGAGGTTTGGGGTGATTGACCTGGGGCCAGAGGTTATCAACTACGTTTCCCATGCAACACAGCAGCGGCTGCAGAACCTGCTGGAGAAAGTGACGGAGGTGGCGCAGCAGAAAAACATCACCTTCAAGGTGAGAGAACACAGCTTCTGTGGGTGTTGGCGTGAAGGAGGTTCACGCGTTCTTTAATGAGCAATTAAGTTCTGTTTTCTGTCTACTGGGTTGTCATCCTTATTGTTGCTAGCCTTTCATCTTCAAAAAGTGCTGAAGGGGACTCCCGAGTGGCGCAGCGGTCTAAGGCATTGCATCGCAGCGCTAGAGGTGTCACTACAGACCCGGGTTCGAGCCCAAGCTGTGTCGCAACCGGGAGACCCATGAGGGGGCGCACAATTGGCCCAGCGTCGTCCGTGTTAGGGGAGGGTTTGGCCTGCCGGAATGCCCTTATCCTATCGCGCTCTAGCGACTCCTTGTGGCGGGCCGGGGGAGTGTGCACGCTGACTTCGTTTGCCAGCTGGACGGCGTTTCCTCTGACACATTGGTGCGGCTGGCTTCCGGGTTAAGGCGAGCAGTGTTTCAAGAAGCGGTGCGGCTTGTCGGGGTCGTGTTTCGGAGGATGCATGGCTTTCGACCTTCGCCTCTCCCGAGTCCATACGGGAGTTGCAGCGAAGGGACAAGACTGTAACTACCACTTGGATATCACAAAATTGGGGAGAAAAGAGGGTAAAAACTACAACAACAAAAAGTAATCAATTTTTACCCTTATAAACCATTATATCTCTCTCTCCTTCAGGAGGATGATAAGTATGAACAGGTGAGTGACGTGCGAGCCCAGCTGAAGTTCTATGAGCAGCTGGATCAGATGGAGAAACAGAGGAAGGAGGAGCAGGAGAGGGAGATCCTGATGAAGGCTGCCAAGGTAACTCACCGTGACCACAGGCATTGATGCACTAACCTTAGAAATGTGGAAGTTGCTTAGAAATGTGGAAGTGCAACTTCAACCATGTTTACATAGCCTTTTTGCACCATCTAGTGGTCTTATACTGTAAGTGCCAGTAGTGTTGATAGTGAATTCCGTGCCTCTTCCCCCCCCCCCCCCCCCCCCCCCCCCCCCAGTCTCGATCGCGGCAAGAGGACCCAGAGCAGCTTCGGCTCAAGCAGAAGGCCAAAGAGGTGAGAGGAGAGCGTTTGTGTGGCTGTATGCAGAGTCGTACGCTAATGATTGGTAGTGTTTCTCATACTCTGTGTGTCACTTGTCTCAGTCTCCAAGCACAGGAGCGTTGTGTGTGTCATGCCTGTTCCCTCTGTGTGTTGTCTAGATGCAGCAGCAGGAGCTGAATCAGATCAGGCAGAAGGAGGCCAACATGACGGCCCTGGCAGCCATCGGCCCCAGGAAGAAACGGAAAATGGAGTCCCCCGTCAACGGCGCCGGGGCTGAGGTGGAGTATCATGACCACTACTCTAGGCTCGATCATTGCCTATATATTGCGCTTAACAAGGATCCAAACGTGTGGATTGATAGCGGTTTATGCATACACATGTTTTTGAAGATCAACATGAATGTTCCTTTCTCTTGTCTCCCCCTCCCTCTCCGCAGGGTTCTGGCTCTGGTCCCTCGTCATCGGGTGGGGCCAATAGCGGAGGCTCCAGACCTCAGCGCCAGCGCATCACCAGGGTCAACCTCAGGGACCTGCTCTTCTGTCTGGAGAATGAGAGAGAAACCAGTAGCTCACATCTGCTCTACAAAGGCTTCCTCAAATAACACACAGGGAGACGAGACACTAATGAGAGAAACCAGTCACTGGGATGCACGTGACTCAGTCTCCAATAACACCCCCCCCCCCCCCCCGACAGATCAGAGGCCAGACGCTCCCTTATAGAGCTACACGTGACGGCACCTCCTCCTCTTCTGTGCTCTCCTACAATCATGACCTGGAGGGAAGGCAGACCAGCGGCGCCTGGAATATGAATCATCAGCTGTGCCCTACACGCCCTCCTCAAAGGTGAGGTGGTGGGTCTTCTGGACCCTCCTTTACCCCCGTGCCTCTCACAGTTCTCTAGGGACCAGCTACTGGCAACCTGGTCCCCTCCCATACACTGCCCTCTGGTGCCCTGGACAGGGAAATGCTCTTATTTGTGAGGTCTCCTTTGGGTCTGGATACATCCTCATTCACAGTAGGTGCATAGCTTTGCCAACCTTTAACCTCATGCAAGAGGCTTCTATGATTAGACTTTTTTATAAAGAACCCCAGCGAGGACCCTTTTAACACGGTTAACGAACAAATGTACTAAACTGCATTCGTAACGTTAAGTCCCTGACCAAACAGGAACTCTGGGCCTTTTGTTGGGCGATAGAGGTGGGGTTAGAGACTATTTTATAGTCATTCATTCTAGTGCTATTACCTGTGGAATTGTTTTTTTTTTTTTTTTTTTTACTTGACTGATACAAGTCTTCTGCTGAGTTGCCTTTTTGCCAAAATAAAGCCATATGAATGATACATGTCTAACTCTCTAGAACTCTGATAACATTACAGGACCCCTACTTGTTATTCAGTCAGTTTTTAGGCATTGTTTGATTTCTGTTTTAGTGTAACTTCCCGTGTGCTTTTGTGTTTGCCTATTTTGTTTTTGGATCCGTTTATTATGATTATGTCAACATGTCTGTTGTAAAGGTTATGGAAATAGACGCGAGCTTGTGTGCGTTGCTCATTTCTGGTGCACATGTGACTTCCTAAGGAGACAGTCTGTCAATCACAGTTCATACAAATCATATGTTTCTACCGGTAGACTGTGTGTGTGTGTGTGTGTGTGGGGGGGAGGATAAACATGAACAGGTTTATGAATATTTCTTTTTTCAAAAGAGTCATGTAAATAATAATTAACAATAATGAATTGTTGATGCAACAATGCAAAGTGAGACTGAGACGTTGATGCAACGTTGGCAATAAATAGCCTATTTATATTTGGAGGTAGGCCCATTGCTGGCTGCCATGGTGATGTGTGATGGAATGCAGAATATGGACTCCACCTCCCCCAGAGGTATACACCCACTTTCTATATCATTTAAATATTTTGTTGGGTGCACATACTAATTGGTTGTTTCTGACGGTTTTGGATGGTAGTGTATGAAAAATGTATATTGATTAAACTTTTCTAGCTGTACATACTTCAGTTGGCCTTTTTGTAAGGTCTGTCAATAGAAGATTCATTTTCTTTTCTCAACCATTTTCTTTTTCTCTCTGCTAGTCAATCAGTATTGATATGTTTTTATACCATCGCCCCTGGCAACTGTTACATACATTTCCCTCTGTCCATTTTCTATCGGCCAACACAGTTTTCAATGAAAAACGGAAGTCTATTATGTAAATATAAGTTTTGCACAGCCATTTGTTAATATGTAAATACTCTAAATGAAAGGTTTTTAATGGTGATTGTTTATAGAGGATTGAGAGAGAATAATCTCCTTCATTAAAAAAATGACATAAGTTGTTGTGCTGTGTCTTTCTGCCTGGGGCGTATCTAGCTTAAACCCCTCTCAATGCCTGCATTTATAGTTTGTCTTATACAGTGGCTACCTACTGTATTACCAGAGACAGATGGGCTGCAATGACACCAGGGATTTTTTTGAAACTGTTCCTTGAGTTCAAGTGCAGTACATAGTTCTTTCAGCGGAGGGCACTATTGTATCACTAAATCTCCACATCCCTCAAACAGTGGTCAATCTCATCAAAATAAATCCATTTGCTTGGTGTCTTTGGGAGTAAGAGCGATCTCATCTGCATCTATTGCCGCGTTCATGTACTACTAGTCGGAACTAGGAAACTCTCGTTTCCGACTTGCTAACTGGTTGTAGTTATACATGTGTCGCGTTCAACCAGTTAGCAAGTCAGGCATTTCCCAGTTTCCTAGTTCCAGCTAGCACGTGAACACGGCATATGTGGACATGGTCCACGTCAATAGAGCCAAAATCACACTCGCATTTGAATGGAGTTCGGTTCACAAAATAAAAATCCCAGGTGCAGCATTTTGAGCTGAGACTAACATGTCTATAAGCTGAATGCCTGTGGATATGACAGTGGTAAATTCCTAGAGTGATTATTAGTATTTTTGCTCACCCTATTCCACCCATGCATATGCCTCTATCGGCACAGTAGCCTTCGGGGCGTACCGTCAGTTTCCCAACCCTCCCCAACAGCAAGAAATATGTGCTTAAGCTACCAGACTGATAGGAGATTTTATGAGCAAGGCAAGCAGCACCAGGAGTCATGTCTCCTGGCTGTACTGCGGCTCCAGTGACTTGAGAATGCAGGCTGTTGATCTGTTAGGTACACACCGCTGGATTACACCCACGCACACACTCCGAGTTGGGCAGCTCAGCGGTGGCTTGCCGGGAAAAGCACACCCAGCCATGTCCCTGTTTCAAACCGTGTGGATATGAGGTTTATGGAGTTGTTTGTTTCCGTTCACTCTGCAGACAGTAGGTGCTTGTGAAACCCTGTGACTTCATCCAGTCTATAACCCTTACAAGGACAGCATGGCATTGAAGTCTACCCCAATACAAATATGTTCATCCTTTCTGAGTAATCATACATATTGTCTTTCACGTATCTGACCTCATCGGCCAGGACTTCTCAATGAATGCTGGGTGAGACATATGGGAGAGAGCATCCTGACTGACAGAAATACATTAGCAGGTTGAATCACCAAGGATCCAAATCCCTCTGAGCAGCGGGGCTGAGCAAGAGACAGACAAGTTTGTTTGGATAGATCCCTACTGATGACTCTCATCCACAGAGCAGTTCTTTATCAGTGGGAGAGGATTAGACGGCGATACTCTTTAGTGTGTAACACACACACACACACACACACACACACACACACACACACACACACACACACACACACACACACACACACACACACACACACACACACACACACACACACACACACACACACACACACACACACACACACACACACACACACCCCCCCCCCCCCCCCCCCCCCCCCCCCCCTCCTGTGAGATTAGCACTAGCACTATGAAATTGATATATCATACATACTGATCACAGCCAAGGGATTTAGAGAGAGAGGGCTCAGAGCTTCAATGTCGCAGGCTTTGATGTTCATCATTGCCCGGAAGGGAGGGAACACCTGCTCATACAGTCTGCATTCCAAGAACACGCACACACCAACTTTATGCTTCGCCACACAGACAACCAATAAAGACACTTGCCTTATCTCAAATAAACTATACATGGTTTTGACATCAGGTAAGACAAACAAGTCATCTAGGGATTTCTATTCATGGTGTCCTTTTATCAACACAGTTGCACAGCAAGAAGATACATATGTCATGTTGATTGTTGCTCAACCGGAGTTACCATCGTAGAGGGTCATCACCAGGGCCTTCCCTTGCTGCTGCTTGCATGTATGGATTTTCTCTCTGTTCGTTCTCGGAAAGAGAGAGCGAGAGCGAGGGAAGAAAGAAAGAACATCTAGGAGGAGTGGAGGTCCCTTAGGGCCCAGAAACAACCTCCGCGCGTAATTGAACAAATTAGCCATGAACAGCTGTTACCTGTTAAAATGACCCGCTTTCATTTTATCGCCGTGGACAAGAGGTCTGATAGCATCTGCACGCTACAGCTGTCAGGTATTCTGATTAGCTCACCCATTCCTGCTTTCAATATATCATGACAAACATAATTACCTCGACATCTCTTTTTATGGATTGGACAAATCGCCAGGCGCACCGAGCATGCCAAGTGTCCATCAATTACAGTCTGCCCGGTAGGCTCGCCGCTCCGATCCGCCGGGTTGACTTTGTTAAGCAGTTTCCATTAAGGGAAAAGAAGGCCTGAAATGTTAGACATATTAGGACCTCATGTTGCCTCCTACGTTGCTTGTCTGAGAGAAGACAGAGAGAGGAGAATGGTCCAGCATTTAACGTTAAACTGTGACACGTGTGTATGGTATAGTAGGTGGGAAACCAGGAGGGCATGATGGCTGGCCGAATACAACAGGTGTAGACCTCACAGTGAAGTACTTACTTGCAAAGCCCTTAACCAACAATGCCGTTTTAAGAAAGAACGTGTAAAATAAACTGAAGTAAAAAATGTAAATAATTTAAGAGCAACAATAAAATAACAGTAGCAAAGCTATTTACAGGGGTTGCTGGTACAGAGTGCTGTTGAATCACTCATAGCTCAGAAGATGAACGACACTGTATATCTGTGATGGACTACTTGGCAGCAGAAAATACAATTACATTATCTGCTAATCAAAAATACAAAGTGAAAAATATAAAGAAAAAGTTGAATCCGCCACTCATGGTTGTCTGTCCAGCCACTGATTGATTTTGGCCTTCCAGTAATCTCTGTCAGCTGAATATTACATTTTTGTTTTTGAAGAAGAATTTCCTCAGCCAGAGATATAGCCACAAAATGCTATATGCTATTTTTAACATGGACACATACAGTGCATTCAGAAAGTATTCATGCCTCTTGAATTATTACACATTTTGTTGTGTTTACAGCCTAAATTCAAAAACATTTTCGGCCATCTACACACAATACCCCATTATGACAAAGTTAAAACATGTTATTCATCATTTTTGCTAAACTATTGAAAATCAAATACAGAAAAATCACATTTACATACACTGACCAAAGGTATGTGGACACCTGCTCGTCGAACATCTCATTCCAAAACCATAGGCATTAATATGGAGTTGGTGCCCCCTTTACTGCTATAACCGCCTCCACTCTTCTAGGAAGGCTGTCCGCTAGATGTTGAGCATTGCTGCGGGTACTTGCTTCCATTCAGCCACAGGTCGGGGACTGATGTTGGGCGATTAGGCCAATTCATCCCAGAGGCGTTCGATGGGGTTGAGGTCAGGGCTCTGTCCAGGCCAGTCAAAATCTTCCACACCGATCTTGACAAACCATTTCTGTATGGACCTCACTTTGTGCATGGGGGCATTGTCATGCTGAAACAGGAAAGGGCATTCCTCAAACTGTTGCCACAAAGTTGGAAGCACAGAATCGCCTAGAATGTCATTGTGCGCTGTAGCATTAAGATACCCCCTTCTCTGGAACTAAGGGGCCTAGCCCGAACCATGAAAAACAGACCCAGACCATGATTCCTCCTTCAACATACTTTACAGTTGGTGCAGGTAGCGGTCTCCTGGCATCCGCCAAGCCCAGATTAATCCGTCGGACTGCCAGATGGTAAAGCGTGTTTCATCACACCAGAGAACGCTTTTCCACTGCTCCAGAGACCAATGGCGGCAAGCTTTACATCACTCCAGCCGACGCCTGTGTGCGGCTACTCGGCCATAGAAACCCATTTCATGAAGCTCCCGAAGCCACAGTTCTTGTGCTGACGTTGCTTCCAGAGGCAGTTTGGAACCCGGTAATGAGTGTTGCAACCGAGGACAGGCAATTTTTCAGCACTCAGCGGTCCTGTTCTGTGAGCTTGTGTGGCCTACCACTTCGCGGCTGAGCTGTGGTTGTGGCTGAATTAGCCAAATCCACTAATTTGAAGGGGTGTTCACTGTCCATATATTTGTGTGTATATAGTGTAAATATTCACTCCCCTGAGTCAATACTTTGCAGAAGTACCTTTGGCAGTGATCACAGCTGTGAGTCTTTCTGGGTACGTTTCTAAGAGCTTTGCTCACCTGGATTGTACAATATTTGCACATTATTCTGTGAAAAATTATTCAAACTGTCAAGTTGGTTGTTGATCATTGCTAAACAGACTTTATCAAGTCTTGCCATAGATTTTCAAGACGATTTAAGTCAAAACGGTACCTAAGGCCTCTCTGGAACATTCAATGTCATCTTGTTAAGCAACTCCAGTGTATATTTGGCCTTGTGTTTTAGGTTATTGTCCTGTTGAAAGGTGAATGTGTCTCCCAGTGTCTGTTGGAAAGCAGACTGAACCAGGTTTTCCTCTAGGATCGCGCCTGTCCTTAGCTCTAATTCCATTTATTTTTTATCCTAAAAAACCATGTAGTCCTTGTTAATGACAAGCATACCTATAACATGATGCAGCCACCACCATGCTTGAAAATATGAAGAGTGGTACTCAGTGATGTGTTGGATTTGCCCCAAACATAACACTTTGTGTTCAGGACATGAAGTTAATTTCACTGCCATATTTTTTGCATTTTACTTTAGTGCTGTATTGCAAACAGGAATCATGTTTTGGAAAAAAAAATTGTGTGTAAAGTCTTCCTTCTTTTCACTCTGTCAATTAGGTTAATATTGGGGAGTAATTACAATGTTGTTGATCTATCCTCAGTTTTTTTTTATCACAGCCATTAAACTCAATAAAGTCACCGTTTGCCTCATGGTGAAATCCCTGAGCGATTTCTTTCCTCTCCGGCAACTGAGTCAGGAAGGACGTCTGTATCTTTGTAGTGACTGGGTGTATTGATACACCGTTCAAAGTGTAATGAATAACTTCACCATGCTCAATGGGATATTCAAATATCAGTGGACCAAATATATTTCCAACATCGCCACTTTGGCAAAAAAAAAAGGATGTATTATTAAGAACAGTATCTTGCGGGATTCAATAGTTTGAAATGTTGTCTTGTTGTCCTCTCCCTTTCTCTGTGATTGTCATTCCAATGAAATCCAGAAAGAACAAAACCCCGTAAAACATTTACATCAAAAGATGCAAAGTTATGGGCAAAGATACAAAACATCCACATCAAATAAAATAGTTTCCTTGATCAAATAATATGGAAAACAACCACTTTTTTTGTGTAGTATTAGTTTATCATCCTTCCAAACCACTTAATGTACATTATTGTATTGTACATAGGCTGGTCATCTAAGTTTGTACCTGTAGACTTTCCATCACCGTGAAGAAAAACAATGTACAACACAGTAACTGAGTCCATTGTGATATCAAGTGATTTGTGATGATGTGGCTCAGTTGGTAGAGCACGGTGCTTGCAATGCTACGGTTGTGGGTTCAGTTCTGTCGAGGGACCATTTCAGTTTTCACATAGAAATAAGTATTTCAAGAAACTGGAAAACAACTATTTTTTTACAAGTACTGTATTATCTTAACTGTTGTACAGATAATTATCAGACTCAAGTTACAAATGCTGGTAACCACTCAAATACACCTAGTTAAAAATAATTCTCACAAAATGTGGGCCTTTACTAGTCCTGTATTAGCGACCGATATACACTACTTCAGCACGGTCATTCTTTTTTTTAAAGTAGACTAAAATCATTCCAATCCAGATTAAAATGCAAAGTCTTTTTCCCACTGTAGCTGGCTTTAGGACCATGCGGAGCATTGCTCGGAGAGCAGCTGCCAGCATGTGCAACAAATTTAATGTTTGCATTTGAATTTGACCTTCTAAATGTAGTTATAATCAGATTGCCAGGGATTGATTTAATTGGGAGTTGGGGAGCCCTCCTTTTTGGTGACCATTCGAAACCAAAAGTTGTTTTATTGCTATTAAAATATAGCTGTAATAGCTGTAAGCCTAATTGCTATTTTAATTTATTCGCCCAATAGGCTAGGTCAATTCTGGTTTCATGTAGGCCTACTGATATGAAAATAAACAAATGAACAACTTGGTATTTAGTGCATTTCCCCCAAAAGACAATAACAATTGTAGGCTATAACAAATAGGCATTGTCATGTAGTGACAGAATAATAATTGAGATAATGCAAATAATTCATGATTACCTAGTTGGGCTAACTTCTTTAACTTTTTGCTGTAGGCCTACATCATCATCCTCTACCTGTAGCCCACCTGCGTCTGGTACATGTAATGCATTTCCACTTCTCACTCTATCAGTCTTTGCTAGTCCATCTTCCAGAATGAAAATGTGATATTCTAACAGATCAATCTTGCTGGCAAAACATCATTAAGTTATTTACCTATAGTGTTGAAGTAGGGCTGCTTGTTTGTATATGATGAGCACCCAGATGCTGTGTAGGCAGCACAATCATATCAGACAGAGACAGGCTGGCCAGGGTAACATTTTTCGAGGCCCGTCTCCGCGTTGGCTATTTTGCAATATTAATATTCTCGGAGCACTCTTATTGATACAACTGTTTTCAATATTCTCAGAGCCGACTCGTTCGTTGATGCAACGCTTCAATATTCGCAGAAAGTTTCCGTTCCCTGGCGAATAATGCAGACAGGCAAATACAAAAACGAGCTGGGCGCACACGTTACATGGAACATCTCTGAACGCAGAGCAACTATTTTGGTGGGAAGCGCACGATACATCGACACTGTCAGAGTACACTGAATGCGCCGTTCCACAAGGGTGACTTCATATTGCAAGCTTTTTCCTATGAGCGACAATTTGCAGTTGATCCTACAATTTCTCAAGATCTTTGTTCCAGTTATTATTTTCATATAGGCATTGTAGGCTATCTCAACTGTACCTAGAAAATGTCTAACTGCCCGCAAACTGAATAGCCGAATTCCAGCTGTCTACTAGACAGAGATGCTGTCCATTCAGCCACACCCTACGGAGCGTTTTCTTAATTCCTTGGTCGAGTTTGTTGTTCTTTATGCATCCTTATCGATTGTAGGCTTAAGTAATTCCTTTGATGTATGCCTTCTTTTTCAATGCAATGCACTTCAATTTGAAGTTGGCCTTGACAGCATGTTTTATATATCTATTTCATGTTGCACTGTGTGCAGTGTTCCACAAGTAGGCTAAAATAATCAATGTAGTATGTATGATGAGCTTGAGTAGTTAGTACATTGTACACACCATTCCACATTGTGAACGTCAAACCTAATAAACTCAGCAAAAAAATAAATGTCCCTTTTTCAGGACCCTGTCTTTCAAAGATAATTTGTAAAAAAAAAAATGTTTTAAAAGATTTACATTGTAAAGGGTTTAAACACTGTTTCCCATGCTTGGTCAATGAACCATAAACAATTAATGAACATGTACCTGTGGAACGGTCGTTAAGACACTTACAGCTTACAGACGGTAGGCAATTGAGGTCACAGTTCTGAAAACTTAGGACACTAAAGAGGCCTTTCTACTGACTGAAAAACACCAGAAGAAAGATACCCAGGGTCCCTGCTCATCTGCGTGAATGTGCCTTAGGCATGCTGCAAGGAGGCATGAGTACTGCAGATGTGGCCAGGGCAATAAATTGCAATGTCCGTACTGTGAGACGCCTAAGACAGCACTACAGAGAAACAGGACAGACAATTGATCGTCCTCACAATGGCAGACCACGTGTAATAACACCTGCACAGGATTGGTACATCCGAACATCACACCTGCGGGACAGGTACAGGATGGCAACTACAACTGCCCGAGTTACACCAGGAACGCACAATCCCGCAAACCAGTGCTCAGACTGTCCGCAATAGGCTGAGAGAGACTGGACTGGGGGCTTGTAGGCCTGTTGTAAGGCAGGTCCTCACCAGACATCACCAGTAAAAACATTGCCTATGGGCACAAACCCACCGTTGCACACCAGACAGGACTGGCAAAATGTGCTCTTCTCTGATGAGTCGCGGTTTTGTCTCACCAGGGGTGATGGTCAGATTCGTGTTTATCATCAAAGGAATGAGCGTTACACAGAGGACTGTACTCTGGAGCGGGATCGATTTGGAGGTGGAGGGTCCGTCATGGTCTGGGTCGGTGTGTCACAGCATCATCGGACTGAGCTTGTTGTCATTGCAGGCAATCTCAACTCTGTGCGTTACAGGGAAGACATCCTCCTCCCTCATGTGGTACCCTTCCTGCAGGCTCAATGACAATGCCACCAGCCATACTGATCGTTCTGTGTGTGATTTCCTGCAAGACAGGAATGTCAGTGTTCTGCCATGGCCAGCGAAGATCCCGGATCTCAATTCCATTGAGCACGTTTGGGACCTGTTGGATCAGAGGGTGAGGGCTAGGGCCATTCCCCCCAGAAGTGTCCAGGAACTTGCAGGTGCCTTGGTGGGAGAGTGGGGTAACATCTCACAGCAAGAACTGGCAAATCTCTTGCAGTCCATGAGGAGGAGATACACTGCAGTACTTAATGCAGCTGGCGGCCAAACCAGATACTGACTGTTACTTTTGATTTTGACCCCCCACCTTTGATCAGGGACACATTATTCAATTTCTGTTAGTCACATGTCTGTGGAACTTGTTCAGTTTATGTGTCAGTTGTTGAATCTTGTTGTGTTCATACAAATATTTACACATGTTACATGTTTGCTGAAAATAAACGCAGTTGACAGTGAGAGGACGTTTCTTTTGTTGCTGAGTTTATGTGTGGGGTACAAAGATGAGGTAGTCATTCAAAAATCATGTTAAACACTAGTATTACACACAGTGAGTCCATTCAACTTACTACTGTGTGTGACTTGTTAAGCACATTTTTACTCTTAACTTATTTCACTTATTTAGGCTTGCCATAACATAGGTGTTGAATTCATTTTTTTATTAATTTGTAAACATTTTGTGAAAGATTTTAACTCAACAAAAAGTGGAAAAAGTACAGGGGTGTGAATACTTTCTGAAGCCACTGTACATACTTACCCCCTCTGTCCAGTCCACTGTCATCCTTCCATCATCGCCAGTAGTCCTGCTCTCCACCATCACCAGTAGTCCTGCTCTCCACCATCACCAGTAGTCCTGCTCTCCACCATCCACCACCATTTTGCACAAAAAAATACAGTTTTATATCTTTATGTTTGAAGCCTGAAATGTGGCAAAAGGTCGCAAAGTTCAAGGGGGCCGAATACTTTCGCAAGGCACTGTATATACTGTACTCGATACCATCTACTGCATCTTTCCTATGCCGTTCTGTACCATCACCCATTCATATATCTTTATGTACATATACTTTATCCCTTTACACTTGTGTGTATAAGGTAGCAGTTGTGGAATTGTTAGGTTAGATTACTCGTTGGTTACTACCGCATTGTCGGAACTAGAAGCCCAAGCATTTCGCTACACTCACATTAACATCTGCTAACCATGTGTATGTGACAAATACAATTTGATTTGATTTGAAGACTATCCCATCAATGGGACCTGAAGAACTGTAATATCCTATATGTTTCTTGGAATCGTCGCTGAACAAGGACATGGATAATATACCTCAAGCTGGTTTTTCTCTTCATCGTCAAGACCGAACGGCAGCTTCGGGTAAGGGTAAGGGGGGGAAGTGTGTGTCTCTTTGTTAACAACAGCTGGTATGCAATCTTTAATGTTAAGGAAGCCTCAATGTTTTGCTTACGTGAATTAGAATATCTCATGATAAGTTGCAGACCATACTATTTACCAAGAGAGTTTTCATCTATACTTTTCATAGCTGCCTATTTACTATCACAAACCGAAGCTGGCACTAAATCTGCACTCAACAAGCTGTGTAGAGCCATAAGCAAAAAAGAAAGAATGCCTCCGGATTCGCCGCTCCTAGTGGCTGGTGATTTTAATGCAAGGAAACTGAAATCAGTATTACCTCATTTCTACTAGAATGTCACCTGTGCAACTAGAGGCAAAAAAAACTCAAGATCACCTTTACTCCACACACAGAAACGCATGCAAAGCTCTCTCTCGCCCTCCATTTGACAAATCTGACTATATCATTATGATTCCTGCTTACAAGCAAAAACTCAAACATAAAGTACCATTGACGCGCTCAATACGGAAGTGGGCAGATGAAGAGCATGCTAACCTACAGGACTGTTTGGCCAGCACAGATTCATCCGATAACGTTGAGGAGTTTACCACATCAGTCTCCGGCTTCATTAGTAAGTGCACCAACGATGTCGTCGACACAGTGACCATATGTACATATCCCAACCAGAAGCCATGGATTACAGGCAACATCCACACTGAGCTAAAGGCTAGAAATGCCGTTTCAAGGAGTGGGACATTAATCTGGATGCTTATAAAATATCTCGATTCAACCTCCAATGAGCCATCAAACAGTCAAAACATCAACACAGGACTAAGATTGAATCCTACTACGCCGGCTCTGACGCTCGTCGGATGTGGCAGGGCTTGCAAACTTTCACGGATTACAAAGGGAAACCCAGTCGCGAGCTGCCCAGTGATGCGAGCCTACCAGATGAGCTAAATTCCTTCAATGCTCACTTCGAGGCAAGCAACACTGAACCATGCATGAGAGCACCAGCTGTTCTGGACTACTGTGCGCTCTTGCACTCTGTAGATAAGACCTTTAAACAGGTTAACATTCAAAAGGTTGCGGGACCAGACGGATTACCAAGACGCATACTCAGAGCATGCGCTGACCAGCTGACAAGTGTGTTCACTGACATTTCCAACCGCTCCCTGATCCAGTCTGTAATACCTACATGTTTCAAGCAGACCACCATAGTCCCTGTGCCCAGGAACACCAAGGTAACCTGTCTAAATGACTATCTCTCCATAGCACTCACATCTGTAGCCATGAAATGCTTTAAAAGGTCCCCTTTTAAGGAATTATCATGGTTCACACATACCAACATAGTCGTGAAGAAGGCACGACAATGCCTCTTCCCCCTCAGAAGGCTGAAAAGATTCAGCATGGTCTTTCCAGTACATCACTGGGGCCAAGCTCCCTGCCATCCAGGACCTCTATACCAAGCAGTGTCAGAGGAAGGCCCTAAAAATGGTCAAAGTCACCAGCCATCCATCATAAACTGTTCTCTTTGCTACCACACGGCAAAAGGTACTGGTGCACCGAGTCTGGAACCTACAGGACCCTGAACATTTTCTACCCCTAATACCCGGACTATCTGCATTGACCCTTTTTGCACTAATCTCTTTTGACTCATCACGTATGGTGCTGCTACTGCTCATTATCTATCCGTTTGCCTAGTCACTTGATCCGTATCCTATGTACATATCTACGTCAATGACCTCGTGCCCCTGCATATCGACTCGGTCCTGGTACCCCGTGTGTATAGCCAAGTCATTGATACTCATTTAGAATTTATTCCTTGTGTTAATTATTATAATATTTTTTCTCTCTGCAATGTTTGGACGGGCCCGTAAGTAAGCATTTCACTGTTAGTCTACTACACCTGTTGTTTGCGAAGCATGTGACGAATAAAATTAGATTTGATCATTTCGATGTTAACCTGGAGTGTGATCATTCAAATGTTACCCTGCAGTGTCATCATTTCAGGGTAAAACTGAAATTACCTGTCTGGAATATATCCATGTGTGATTTAACCTGCAGCGTGATCATTTCAATGTTAACCTGCAGTGTGATCATGTCAGTGTTAACCTGCAGTGTGATCATTTCAGTGTTAATTTGCAGGGTGAAAATTTCATTGTAAACCTGCAAGTGTACATGTTAAACTGCAGTGTGATCATCTCAGTGTTATCTTGCAATGTGAACATTTCAGTGCTAACCTGCAGTGTGCTAATTTCAGTTTAAATTACCAGCAGTGTGATCACTTCACTGTTACAGTGTGATCATTCCAATGTTAATAACCTGCACTATGATCATTTCAGTGTTAACTTGAAGCGTGCTAATTTCAGTGTTAACCTACAGTGTGATCATTTTTGTTTTAACCTGCAGTGTGATAATTTTTGTGTTAACCTGCAAAATGATAATTTCAGTGTTAACCTGCCATGTGATCATTTCAGTGTTAATAACCTGCAGTGTGATCATTTTTGTGTTAACCTGCAAAATGATAATTTCAGTGTTAACCTGCCATGGGATCATTTCAGTGTTAATAACCTGCAGTGTGATCATTTTTGTGTTAACCTGCAAAATGATAATTTCAGTGTTAACCTGCCATGCGATCATTTCAGTGTTATTAACCTGCTGTGTGATCATTTTAGTGTTAATAACCTGCACTGTGATCCTTTCAGTGTTAACCTCCAGTGTGATAGTTGCGGTGTTAGTAACCTGTAGTGTGATCATTTCAATGTTGACCCGCAGTCGATCATTTCGGTGTTAACCTGCAGCGAGATTATTTCCTGTGATAACCTGCTGACCTTAGTGCAGGTACAGCCCACAGACGTCATGGCTGGTCATCATTAAATCTGCAGGAGACAGAATTAAAGGAGAGGTGTCTGGTGGCTCCATGCTAGCTGAGAGGTCTCCTTAAACTCCTGAATATAAACATTAAGCAGGTCATAGGTCAGCTTTCCACTGGCCCCATGATCATTTACAATGGGCATTTTTAATCAGGCCTTCTAAGGAAAACACCGTTACTGTTTCTGCCCTCTGAAACAAAATCTGATATCTCAATTGCTAATTTTATGAATATAGATAAGAGGGTGAGCACTTTAAAAGTTGGTGACTTCTTAGTAGTCTTTGGTTAGGAGAATTTTGACCTGCTCAGTGTATAAATTATCTGTAATGATATAGTATAGACCTACCACAGACTAGCAATATTTTAAACTTCAGTTTGGCAATTGATTCAGAATATTGGTGAGGATGTGGCTGCTGGCTGCAGCTAGTGTTTTGCAGTTGTGCGACTGAGTGATAAATAGCATGTCTGTGAATAGATGTGGAGACTAATGTGATTTGGATGCTGCTGGGAGTGGAAGGTAAATCTCATTTTAGCCAGTAGAATGGACCCGGCGCCCCACTCTACTCCATCTCCATCCTCAGCATCCTTAATGTGGTCAGCTCCCAGCCGGGCGGCTATCTACCCTGGGGCATGGTCCTGACGACCTGGGAGAGGATACATTATCCTATCTATCCTATCATCCCACAGCAAGAGGTCCACAGCTCTAGGTACTTCTCAAAAGCACCTGCATCATATCCAGTACCCAAATATCATCTGTCATCAAAATGTCCCGCCAACTGTAATTTTTGGGAAGGTGCATATAGATGGAAGATGTCTCATTCTACGCGCCGTTTGAGGTCAGTTTGACTGTTTGAGTCCTCTCCTCACTCTCCTCTGTGAGAGGATATTTATTTACCCAGAGTGCATCACTCCCACATAGGATGGAGATGGAATTCGTGATGCAGCAGCTATTTGCATATAGCCCACCACCCCGGCTGAGTAAAGGAACGCATATAGAAGACAATAAAGGCACAGCGTTTGTGTTGTCCCTATTACCCAGAGTGACACGTCTGCCTCTGAGCAAACACATTACTATGAGACCACATAGCACAGACCCCCACTGGTTTTTACACCGCTAACACACCCATCAGCAGCACAACAGAGGGGAAAACAGTTATCTAGTTATCCTCTCTTCTCTTTGTCTATTTCTAAGGCGAATAGGATTCAAATTGTCTTGAGACAGAGCTCTTGAAGTCAAACGCATATCTGACCTTATGCTTCAAAACCAAATCTAAAAGTATCTCTCTCTCAACGGGGTGGCTGAGCAATAGATAATGGCATTCATTTTCGTCATCATGATGTTTTCTTATATTGCAATGTCAAAATGAACAAAAATGAACAAAATGTTGTGGCAAACAGTGTGTGCTTGATGGTGATCATTCTGCGTGCTCTCCACGGTGATGATATTGCACATAGCCTCCTCCACACACGTACACTTGCCCCTGACGACATCTAGCTCCCCTGGCAACCTTCTCTACCAGAGGCCACCTGTGTGCCTGTGTGTGCTTGTGTTCCAGCCTGTAATTCTCTACTTCCTGCTACCCATTGATTCAGGCTCCATAGGTCAATGTGACCCTCTCTGGAAAGACCATAGAAAAAACAAATGTTGTTTCAAACGACACCTGCTTGTGCAGCATGATAGTGGAGTATAATGAGCGTTTCTCTGTGGACTGACTCAATTATAAAGTATTTCCTACTTGAAAGTACAGTATTTTCAAACACACTAGCGTATTGGAATATTCTCCATTTGAAGGAATGAACTAGTTTTGAGTTATTGTTTTTCTCATACACACACATGGAATGTAACAAATGATTGCTGTAGTATACACATTGTATTGTTGAAATAGCTACGCAGTGTTTTTTGTGTATATTTATAAGTCACTGGAGTGAAGCTGTGGTGATGCAGTGGCCTTGCCGGTAGGAGAAAAACGCTGCTTCATTTGATCAATACAATCCCAAACTACCTACCTCTATAAATCCATAATGGGTCAGAATGCAGCAGCATGGTTTAGTCCAGATAACCATAGGCTTCCTGGCTGGGTTAATCTATAATGACTCATCCTGTCAACCTTGACGTTTTACTGCTGAGCATAACACGTTTTTACCTGTAACCCCCCCCCCCCCCCCGTTTTCCGTTCTCTCCTTAGCAAACCTCCTCCGCCCTCTGTCTCAACATGTCCTTTCTTTCCGACGAACATGATTGTGTCAGAGAGCAGGTGAACTGATTTGACTAGATCAGGCTTCCTGCAGACTCACTATGGGTGGCTATTGAAGGAGGGCATTGTGAGGATGTGCGTGCGCACATTTTGTATTCGAATGAACCTTTATTTAACTAGGCAAGTCACTTGCGGGGTTGGCGGTCCTGCATGCTAGTGGTACTTGCCCTGGCTCAGAGAATGCGCCCACTGAGTCAAATGGTGGGGGGATATTCTGTCTGCATGCATTGACATCCAGTGACAGGCCAATCAATGGGGAGGAGCTGCCGCCTGGCCTGTTGCTGTTCCATTGACCCGCCTGGTCCCTGTTAACAGTTCAACCTAAGAGCCCGTTGTCTCACTCATCTGGGTGGGGCTTTTGCTCTCTCTACATTTTACATTGAGCAGACGCTCTTATCCAGAGCTTTTAAGGTTAAGTGCCTTGCTCAAGTGCACATTGACAGATTTTCCACCTAGTCTGCTCGGGGGTTCTGAACTCTATTTTCTCTCAAAACTGTTTGTTTGTCCATACTTTTGCTAGTGTGTTACTTGTACAGGTGAAGACACATTTTCATATTTTTTATTTTTATTTCACCTTTATTTAACCAGGTAGGCTAGTTGAGAACAAGTTCTCATTTACAACTGCGACCTGGCCAAGATAAAGCATAGCAGTGTGAACAGACAACAGAGTTACACATGGAGTAAACAATCAAATCTGTACAGTAGTAGCTAGCTATCGATGATTGCACTTGAGTAGCGAGGAGGTCGTCATGGTAACACCATCTTAAGTGGCAGCGTATAAATGTATAAATCAAGCGTTGAGGAGTACAGAAAATCCAATCTGCACCTGCCTTAGCTTTGTATTATCATATTAACTTTATTCCTATTTGCTTGGCATCCGCTGCAGCTGGCACTGACTTCATTCCCACACCTTGTAAAAGCTCAGGGAGAGAGAGAAGGCAACTGCAGTGACTTAATTGCGTTGATCATTTGTGTCCCTGTCTTCGTGACTGCAACTTAACTAAGGTGAAGCTCAATCATGTGTGTGGAATCATCACATATACTAACAGTCTGTCTAGTAGTCTTGCAAATGAGTCCCAAACGCAGAAAGACTTCAGTTGTGCAAAAGTACATTTTGTTCATTGTTTAAACTTTCCACTTTAAAGACGCACTGTCTTTAGTGTGTCACCAATAATGTTTTATTGTACCATAGAAGTGGATCCATGGTAGAAATTCACTACTGTACCGGATGTGTGTGTGTGCGTGCACGCTGGAACGTGGTATGTGTTTGCATGAGCGTTTGAGTGAGTGTTTTTTTTCTCCCAGTGAGCCTCGAAATCAGTCCTCTGCCTGAAAACATGAGGATTGATAGCATTTTGATCAAGGTCGATGAAAATCCATGCCATACAGACACACACGCACACACCATCCCCCTGACAAGACGCCCCCCCCCAGTCTGGGTCTTGGCTGATGGGTTCTTGTAATCCAGTTATCATGCAGTTTGCACGCTCGCTCTATCAAGGTGAGTGTTACGCTATACGAGGCTGGGGGGCCTCCCATCAAATTGCATTCTGCCTTTCCAGGGCCATAATCAAATGCAGTTACAAAATCACATATAACTACCCTCAGGTTCAATATGTGCTTTCCCTGCTGCTAAAGGCTGGGAGACGGAGACACATCTCAGCAACTTGATAGACTGGCTCAAACGTGTCTGACTTCACTAGAATTTTAAACAGCGGAAATGTTCCTTGCAACTTGGAATATGTTTATCCAATGCAGCTTGAGCACGCATGATGTTTATTGGGCTAGGGTTTGTTTTTTCAACAAAAAAAAAAACACAGAGACCGCAATGTTCAAAACATTTTAATTGCATTTGTGTTGTTTGGAGAGTGAACTTTGACATGGATGCTGTGATTGTTGATTCCTTTACTAAACACACGGGTGAGAGAAAAAAAAAGGAGATAAAAACACATTTTAGAATTGAAAATAGCCATTCAAACTTGTGGCGGCATCCGCGTCGTTTGGTACGAACGAAGAAACGTTTTAACAAACGTATTAAACATTAGTTTTTATAGAAATATGACCTTAGATCAACGTTTGAATAATTGACTTTTCGGGAAACGTGTTGTTTTGGTTGAAAGCAATTCAGCAACACATGTATGAAGCAAATAGGAAGGTGCACAAGCGTCATCCGCAACTACACTTGTGTCAAATACAGATTGAAAGAATTAGAAAAGAGTGTCAGAGCCTCTGTCTTTGTTCGTGGAATAATCCATGATCGTCATTATCACATTTGAAACAAGAAGAAAATGAGGAGACAGGAAGCAGTGTTTGCATAAGGAGGGGAAACTTTATTTATAACACAGGGGGCGCTGACGTGGAGTCGCCAACTCAGCATCTATATTACAAGGTTTATCTGCAAGGCTGCGTATGTACTGTACTGTATTTGGAAACCAAGATCGCAGTGGCACTAGAAACACACGCTTAAAACAACACACTCTTTCCCTTTTTTTTGTTCAAGTTTTTTTCCTCCCTTTTTTCATACAAAATGGTACAAACAACAATACAAAATAGTTGTGCTGTTGACAGTTTACAAAAAAAAGTATCTTACCTTGATAACTGTGCAATTATTCTTTCGGGTTTTTTTTTATTTTTTTAAGCATTTTAGATTGTTTTCAATTTCATTTTTTTGTTCTCCATTTGAGTTTATGTGAGTATGGTACACACCAGAAGATCTTCTGGACCGCAACCTCGGTCATGCGGGCTGCTACACGCGTTAAAATGATCTTTATGATAACTGTTATACAATTCTTCTTCTGCCCATTATAAAAAGACACATGCAAAAAAAGCTCAAATTGTACAGTTATATGTTGCCTAACTTGATCCGATTAGCTTCAAGCAAATTACTACATTATGTACACTCAGACGTGAGCAACATCGGGGGCGACTCCAATGCGACATTAGCTGCGTCTCAAATCATATCCTGTCCCTTATAGTGCATTACTTTCAACCACGGCAGTGTACTATATGGAGAACAAGGGGCCATTTGAGACTCAGACATTGTCATGTTTCTGTGCGTTCCTGGTGAAAGTGAAGGCTACGTCTAGCACTGTAACTAACTTGTTGGGAGTCTCCTGCAGTTGGATCGAGTGCAGAACACGCCATGGATTGGGGAGAGCTTTCCGGATCTATGTTCCTCCGGCGAGGGTAACCGTTCAAAGGCTAACAGAAGATGACCACTTCTATCTAGGGGACAAACGGACACGGACAGACAGACTTGACTGCTTTGTGTGCAGGCCTTATGGTAAAGGGAGTGTATGCTGTAGAGTAGGGCCAAGCCGTACACACAGATACTAAATGGCTGGTCTAAAATACATCTGCAGAAGTGAAACATACTGCATTCCTCCCACTATAGCATTCTTCCTAAGATTTTGTCTCAAGGAATTTATTTGTATACTTTAGCCTCCCGCGAGCTCCTGCTTCAATATGCCAAACTAAGACGTGGATGCGCAAATCCATACATCCATCCATACAACAGCATCCATTCACCCCAACCACAACCACCGTTGCATATTCACAAGTACAACCTTCAAACCTCCAATTCAAGCCTTCGTTTATCCAAAACCTTAATTTCACCCCTCCCTGGCTTCCCTCTCATCCCCTCATAGCGTTGGAATGGCACGGCTTCATTTGTCTCACTAATAACTCCTGGATAATGGCACATTCACTATGACAGGCAGCAGCCTATTCACGTGATGATGCTATGTAGTGCTTATGACAGCAGCCTTATGTAAAGTGGGAACATGAAGTGCCTGGGTCTCCTCTCTGTTCACTGCCACCCATGCAGGTGTATATTTGACAGACTTGAGGGACCATCAGGCAGTCATAAAACATGTCTTTCTGAATGCTCTCTGGCCTTCAGCCAGGCTGGACTCTCTCGGGTGGGGCATAGCAAGGAGGCCTTATCGGTATGGGTTGACATGCAGGGTGATGCCCAGAGAGAGTGAGTGCAAATATATATAGGAGGACGTCGTGTGATGTAATAATGACGCCAACCTTGAACAGCGACACCCACATAAACAAGTATGGCTGTGAGCGTATGAGTCTCTTTGAATCTTCAGTGAACGCAAATGGCCTTTGCGGCGATCTGAAGCTTGCGAGCAGGCTCGGTAGGCTACTCGTCAAACAACAAACAAAACAAAACACAGGGTGAAGAATATAAAGAGAACAAATGTACAAAACAACAGAATGTGTAAAAAAGAAAAGTTTATGTACAACATTTATATGTCGGAGATAATCATGAATCATGAACAGCAACAGCTGTGCAATGTGTGTGTGTGTGTGTGTGTGTGTGTGTGTGTGTGTGTGTGTGTGTGTGCGTGCGTGCGTGCGTGCATTGAGCTAAGCTTTAGTGAAGAGAGGAGCACTAATCCTACTTTGCGATGGCGAGTGGTAAGGTGGAAACCCTAAATACCGCTTCCTGTTTCTGTGTATGTCACCATCCAAAGGCATTGTCGGTACACAGCAGGACCAGAGGGTCAAAGTTCATACCCACTGATGCCCTGTCACTCTACATCAGGTGGGTTTGGGGTCCAACTCACTGTTATTCAACAGCCCATATATGTCCTACTCCCCCTTTCAGTGCCCTTCCTATCATTTTGCTTCCTCCCACCTCTCTGCCCCTACCCCCCCCCCCCCCCCCCCCCCCCTCCCTCCCTCCATTCCCCTCCCCTCCCCTCTCTGTAAGGCATACTGTACATATCTTTTTTCTCCAGAGGAAGATGTGACGAAGAGATGCTGGATGTAGTGTGTAAAGACCTGATAGAGAAGGGAATGCTGGGAGGAAGTGCATGGGACGCTGAGAGTCCTCCTCTCTCCTATCTTATCTAGGAGTTTAAAGGCTCTCTCTCTCTCTCGCTCTCTGTCAAGGAGACTACCTGGAAGGATCCATCATCCTCTTTATTACGAAGGGTAACTGGAGGATGAATTAAATATATAACCCTGCCCAATTTCTATCAAAGCCACCATTAGAGAGAAAGAGCTTAGGGAGAGAGAAGTATCTCTACATATAGAAACCACATTTCTCTCAAGTGTAAATCTCAGCTGAAATTACATTGAACTCAGCTGACATTTTTGAAAGAGCAAAACATTCCGATGGACTCGGTTAAACTGCCGAGAGAAGGAGTGGACGGTGTGAACGGGCAGTGTGAGAGAAGCTGTGTTGATTTCTTCAGCATCTCCTCAACTGGGAACATGGGAACACTATGTGAACGCTCATTTACAAAAGGACTTCTGCCTGTGTGTGAGTGAGAAACAAGTGTATAACTTGTATAACCGGGGGAAATGTACTGTATATCATAGGAATGTTGGGTAGGGGTGTTTTCACAAAAGACAATAAAATGTATGTTCCTCATAGCACCTTCTTCTCTAAAAAGTGAAATGTTTAGCACTATTAAACCCTGCTTTGGTAAAGTGCAGTTCTTCTCCATCGCTCTTTCCCCCCCAAAAAGTTTGCAACAGACACATTTTCTCCTACATGTTTTCAAAACCTCTTGCATTTCAAATGAATGAAAGTGTCTGAGGAGAGACAGATTGTGGTGCTTGCTAAGTCCCCGACAGAATCTCAGCTCTCTCTCGCTCTCTCTGTTGCTGCGACGGGGACCAGTATCGGAGATGGTATATCAAAAGTGTGTCAAGACACAACAGTGAATCAGCACACGAAAGTCGAAGCTTGAAACTTTGGGTCTCACAATTTGTCTTCTCTGCCAGCAATGCCAGCAGAAATGGAGCACAAACGGTTTATACTAATACTTTAAAAAATATCTACTTTTACACCCCTTTTTCTCATCTTTTTACAGTTTATATAGTTTCCCTCAACACATTGACCAACAAGACCACAAGACAACTAGTGCCAAGTTGACAACATTTGGAAACGGGGGACAGAACCATGCAACCCACCCATATCCTTCACCTAAGAATAGAGACTAGGAAAAGAAAAACAACCCTCCTATGGATGAATATCTTTCACGTTAAAAATGACTCGTCATCCCTCTATCCCTAGCTCACACAGCCTCACTAAGTCAAAAGTGCAAAGTAATGCGAACTCAAAACCACAAAGTCACAAAACCATCCAAACTCAACTGCTCTCAGAGGGCACACACTGTTTCGAATACAGTAAATACATGTTGTCTAACGACACAGTCCCATTCTGTGTCAGTGGGATGATTCCTATTGTCACACAGGCGATGGCTGTGCATTAGAAGCTCAGATGTACCAGATTGTAAAGGAAAGATTTGTCCTTCACCTAAGGAGATATACTGTCTGTCTTTGTACAGAGCACTCCCTCTCCGAAATTCACACCAATGACACCCCCTCACCCCCAAAGGCAAATCCCCTCTGCAACTTATACTGCATCTGCCCGTGTTCCATTGCAGGGTGATGGACATGACACAGGAAAAGGGACGGGAATGTCACAATTGAAAGGTGAGGGGTAATTAGGGGACAGGAGGAGGACGGGGTGCACGTTAGCCCAGAAAATGGCCACCAATCCTGAGTTAGCGGGAGTCAGCAAAAAATATGCACCACTGAAGGCACTTCTTAAACAACAGTGCTTCTGTTCTATGGAATTCAAGTTCAGAGAGATTAAACCAGGGCCTTCCACGCAGAGGAAGGAGTTGACTTTCTGTGTTTCCTTGTTCTTTTCTTCCCCGTCACGCAATATGCACCTCAATCTATCTGCAAAGGGACAAGCTGGGGGGCTGATGGGGGAAATAGAAAGCCAATGGCCTCCAAACACCAGGAAATAGCTTGGATTTAAGGACAGTGAGGACACCATGAGATAATCAAACATTTTTCTAAATAACATAAAACAAAAGTAGCCAACCCCAAAAATCTACCCCCTTCCCCCCCACACACCTTGGAGCAGGAGAGGGCTCAGTACAGTACAATACAGTACAGAAGGACAAAGCTGCCTCACTGCACAGTTCACTATGGCGGTTGCTTGATTGATTGGTCAGTTGCTAGGTCAGTTCAGTTGGTTTGTGTGTGTGTGTGTGGTGTGTATTGTCGGGGTGTGGTGTGTATTGTCGTGTGTAATGTGTACTGTCGTGTGTGGTGTATATTGTTGTGTGTGTTAGTGTGTGTGGTGTGCGTTGGTGTGTGTGTGTGTGTGCGTGTCTCCAAGGTTGGAGAGACAGAGAGAGCATGGCAGACCAGCGGAGGGGGGTCCAGCTGGGTGTGTGGATCTTTAACGAGGCCCCCCTGTGGCCCTATTCGTCGTCCCCTCCCCCGTACATGTCGGCTAGCTTCTTGAAGCGGGGGCCCCAGTCGTTGAGGTAGTCGTAGTCCTGGTCCCCTGTGCTGGAGGAGTTGAGGGAGCTGACGGAGCCGACCGTAGAGCCGCTGCCCTCGTAGTCAAACACCAGGAGGGAGTCATAGGGAGGGGCCGTGGGGTCATTGTCTGCCGCCCGCAGACCCTGGAGGGAGGTAGAAGAGAGTAGTATTGGCGTACAGGCCAAAATGATTGGAAAGGTTAGTGTATAGTACTATATAGAGACAGAGAAGGGTAGGCTTTTTGTAGGATAACAGCTAAGAAAGCACCATAGAGAAAATTGTACGTATTGGCATTCAGGCAATATATTGTGAGTGACAGAGTGATGTCATTGGCAGGGATGTAGAATCCCCAAGGAGGATACAGTGGGCAGCCGAGCCACAATGTGTTTGTGTTTTGCCAGGCTGCTGGAGCGAGATCAGTGTGTGTGTGTGTGTGTGTGTGTGTGTGTGTGTGTGTGTGTGTGTGTGTGTGTGTGTGTAGTCAGGACGGATCAAAGCTGAACAGCTGCCAACACCTCTCAAGTGTGAACGTGTTGTCACGGCGCCTGTCAATCAAAGCCTTCTTGCATGAGTGTGTTGAGATTGGGGTTACGTACGCGCAAGTGAGTGTGTGCATGTGTGTGTGCGAGTACACTATGTGCGTGTTTGTGTGTGCGTGTGTGTGTGTGTGTGTGTGTGTGTGTGTTTGTGTGATAACAGCTGTCAGGTAATCTCCATCTCCATTGTTGCCAAAGTTAAGAGCATTGAAACCTGTGAATAAACAACATCCAGAAAATGCCTACATTTATGCAATATTACCCTCACGTCTCACACATGTACCTAGAACTGAAAGTACATCAAAATACTTAGAAATAACAGTACATAGTACGTACATACACCTCCATCTTATTTACTGATCTGAATGTTCTGTGTTTGTGTAGTCTTGTAGTGTAACTTTGTCATTATACCTTGAGTCGTGTTTGGAGTACCTTGTGCGTGGAATTGTGTGTGTGTGTTTGTGTCAGATCTCAAGTAGAAAAGTCCCAACGGACTAAATTATATCTTGATGAAGGAATAAACAAAACTATGACCCCTGGTTGCCCCCCTCACCTCATTGATGAAGTCCCCGATGTCCCCAGGGTGGGGGACCACCGGTCGAATGGGGTACTGGGACTCAGGGATGATGGGGCGCTCATCCACCCTCCGTACCCCCGGGGGCTTACTGATGATGTGCTCCAAGGAGTCAGGCTGCTGCAGCTGGCTCAGGTCATAGTCCTGCCCAGAGACACACACAGATAAGACAGTCAACCTCAAGACAGACCTGACAGGCTGTCAGTGTTTGTGGGTGTATGTGATATATGCTGTATATATATACACATACACGTATGTATGTAGTTGTTTATAGGTCTGTATCTCTGTTAGTGTGTGTGTCTGTCTGTCTGAGTGTGTGTCTCTCTCTCTGTGTGTGTATGTGTGTCTGTCTATCTGAGTGTTTGTCTCTGTGTGTGTGTGTGTGTGTGTGTGTGTGTGTGTGTGTGTACGTACCTGGTCCTCCTCTCCCCCTCCCTCCTCATCGTATTTCAGGATGTTATCTCTGACATCGTCCTCCGGGTCAATCAGCAGCTGTTTGGTCTGTCTCTCCTTCTCTCTGCGCTTCATCCACAATACAAACACTAGCACCATACCTGCAACACACACAACACACCTTAAATAACACAATAATACTGCAAAAACACCTTAAACAACATATATTGGCTTACTGCAAAATACAATGCCACAGAAAAAGCTCTACATATTTGTGGAGGATAGGACTGTACCTCCATAGAAAAGACCGAAAACCGGAAAATAATGGCATTTTTAGAAGAATAGAACCAGAACCGAGAACGAAAGTGATCTATACTGTTCAGGAGCAGAACCGTTATTTTTAATTGCATGGGAACCGGTTAATAATGTTATTTTAATTTCCAGGGATTTTTTTTCCAGTTCCACAAAAAGTGTAACAAATAAATGTATTCCAGTGTCTGCCTGCCAGCTGCAATTTTTTTGCCAGTGTATATGAGTGTAGGCTACCTGCCCCTCCCTCCGTAGCATGCAAAGTCTACTGTAGCTTCTGATGTTACAGACGTAATTCAGAAATTAGGGAGAAAGATTTTTAATTAGAGAACAATGGATTCACTTTTTCAATGCTAGTTAAGGATACTATAGTTATCACGCTTCAAATTGGATTTATTAACTAAAAAAGGTAAGATGCTTTTTTCATTTTAAATCTGGTGTCGCTCTGCACATACAAGCTTATTAGCTAGCTAGCTTGTTAGCTAGCTCTGGTCCAGCTTTAAAAACTCTAGGCGGTATTATGTGTAATGTAATGGAACTGAGAGGCCTGATCACAGGCTAGCTCCGGTCCAACATTGGTTAAGCCAACTCTCTGAAGTTCAAAGACATTCATAGTTCCTTCATAAATGCCTCTCCTCTGTAGGTATAATTTTGTGGGCCTAATTCAGATAATGCCTGTCATAACAACAAGATGCCCAGCGCTTCATGTCCAGCACTCTCCTCACCCGCGAAATTCGCATATCATATCATACCCTACACTACACTTTGTCTGTCCAATGCATGTACATAGCTTGCCTGCTCCATAGCAAGCTACCCCATAGGGTCACCAACTCAGAGACAGCACATTCTGATAGCCAGCTAAGAATTCATCTATAATACTGCCTTTATGTTATTGTGTTAACTGCATGATAAATGTTTGATGAATGTAAGGGCCAAACGGCACAGTGTGTGAAAGAGCAACAAATCACAACCTATTTCAGCATCTGGTAAGAAGGGCGGTTTAATATTACATCTGGTCAGAGGGATCGGATGTACAGTATGTATGGAGGAGGTGGTAGCTACAGGGGGAATGGGAGGGGGATATGTTTGTTTCTATTCTCTCTGATAGCGGTGAACACGATTGGTTGTTCATTAGAAAGTGATGGCTCTGAGTGAATCAGAGTGATGCGTCTGGAGGTAGGGCAGGTGTGTGTGTGTATTTTCTATGTGTTTCTGAGTACAAGATAAATCGTTTGTGTGCACAGATGTTAAAAAAAGCTTCTGAAGTTTGCAATTTCCACTTACATTTCAGACTAGATTTTCCCTTACGATACATGTATCAACCACTACAAAATGTCTATTAATTATAATCTACATAACAATTCACCATTCCTGTTGATGCAGGATTTCCTGCTGTAGCAATCTGGCTGAAATTAAGTTCCTACATATGTCTAAGATGTCCAGTCCACCATACTCACTGAGCAGTATGATGATACAGATGAGAATGGCTATGATGGCTCCAGTCCCAAGTCCAGCGGCAGCCACAGCCCCGACAAGGGTGCAGTCTCCGTTCTCATCACATGGACACACCTTGACCTTGATAATGGACCTGTTGGAGAGGGGAGGGTTCCCCGAATCGGTCACAATCACAGGCACCTCATACACCCCCGGCTCCAGATACTGGGTCCGTAAACTCAACCGGGCATAGTCACCTGGGGAGGGAGAGAGAGTAGAGACAGACAGAGGTTACTACCACTGATAGAGACATCTATAGGGGAGAGGCATTTCTTACAGGGAAATATAGTGTTCTTTCTAACAAAGATATCAACATATATTTCAGGATGTTGTGTATCCCTGGAAATACACAACAGAAACAAAAAGGATTCATGCAAACATAACAGTTTTGAAAACATAGCTAGTCCGGGTATGAGGTAAATTGAGCACAGGGACAGAGTTCAACACTTCATACTTTTTCGCTCTAAAAAGTACGTTTGTCCCTTTTGACTACCAGGAAGTTTGAAAAGACAAGATCTGTTGGCGAGGAGCTTATATTCATGAGCTCACCTTGATTGACAGCTCTTTGAAATGTAGTGAGCAGTATTGTAGTAAAATCATCTCAAGCTAATTTGGCAATACACAAAGCAAATAAAACATTGAAATTGCATATCAATGATATCTGAGTTTTGAACCACCCTTCCCCCCTTTTGTTCCATCCTGGCTGAAGAACTAGCTAGCCAGGAACTAGCTAACATCAGACACAGATGAAGAACTAGCTAGCCAGGAACTAGCTAACATCAGACACAGATGAAGAACTAGCTAGCCAGGAACTAGCTAACATCAGACACAGATGAAAGGGGAAGCATATACTGTACTTATCTTTGCCATAGATGAATAGGGTAAACTTTTAATTATATTTGCTGACACCCTACAGTCAAATGTTGGCTCCAGTAGAGTAGCAATCAAGCTATATAAACAATTTCCCTCTGCAAACACGTCTTCTCCAATGTTGGTTACAAGGCGGTACTTATTTAAATGAAGTAAGATAATATAATGTTATCATTGGTGTATTAAACTAAGAGTTTAATAATGAATCCACATTTTTGACATGGGGTAGCCAGTAACTTTTTGATCAAACTTTATCAATGTAGAAGCAACAGTCATTTTTAATACTTTGGTCATCATAAACTCAGCAAAAAAAGAAACATCCCTTTTTCAGGACCATGTCTTTCAAAGATCATTTGTTAAAAATCCATATAACTTCACAGATCTTCATTGTAAAGGGTTTAAACACTGTTTCCCATGCTTGGTCAATGAACCATAAACAATTAATGAACATGCACCTGTGGAACAGTCGTTAAGACACTAACAGCTTACAGACGGTAGGCAATTAAGGTCACAGTTCTGAAAACTTAGGACACTAAAGAGGCCTTTAGACTGACTCTGAAAAACACCAAAAGAAAGATGTCCAGGGTCCCTGCTCATCTGCGTGAACGTGCCTTAGGCATGCTGCAAGGAGGCATGAGGACCGCAAATGTGGCCAGGGCAATAAATTGCAATGTCCGTACTGTGAGACACCTAAGACAGCGTTGCAGGGAGACAAGATGGACAGCTGATCATCCTCGCAGTGGCAGATCACATGTAACAACACCTGCACAGGATCAGTACATCCGAACATCACACCTGTGGGACAGGTACGGGATGGAAACAACAACTGCCCGAGTTACACCAGGAAGCCACAATCCCTCCATCAGTGCTCAGACTGTCTGCAATAGGCTGGACTGAGGGCTTGTAGGCCTGTTATAAGGCCTGGCAAAAAGTGCTCTTCTCTGATGAGTCACGGATTTGTCTCACCAGGGGTGATGGTCGGATTCGCGTTTATCGTCAAAGGAATGAGCCTTACACCGAGGCCTGTACTCTGGAGCGGGATCGATTTGGAGGTGGAGGGTCTGGGGTGGTGTGTCACAGCATCATCAGACTGAGCTTGTTGTCATTGCAGGCAATGTTAACGCTGTGAGTTACAGGGAAGACATCCTCCTCCCTCATGTGTTACCCTTCCTGCAGGCTCATCCTGACATGACCCTCCAGCATGACAATGCCACCAGCCATACTGATCGTTCAGTGCATGATTTCCTGCAAGACAGGAATGTCAGTGTTCTGCCATGGCCAGCAAAAAGCCCGGATCTCAATCCCATTGAGCACATCTGGGACCTGTTGTATCAGAGGGTGAGGGCTAGGGCCATTCCCCCCAGAAATGTCCGGGAACTTGCAGGTGCCTTGGTGGAAGAGTGGGGTAACATCTCACAACAAGAACTGGCAAATCTGGTGCAGTCCATGAGGAGGAGATGCACTGCAGTACTTAATGCAGCTGGTGGCCACACCAGATACTGACTGTTACTTTTGATTTTGACCCCCCCTTTGTTCAAGGACACATTATTCAATTTCTGTTAGTCACATGTGTGTGGAACTTGTTCAATTTATGTCTTAGTTGTTGAATCTTGTTGTGTTCATACAAATATTTACACATGTTACATGTTTGCTGAAAATAAACGCAGTTGACAGTGAGAGGGCGTTTCTTTTTTTGCTGAGTTGACTTTGATCTGGTTTCCTTCAAATATTATCAAATGATTTTGACTGTTCACCTTTACAACTTTTAACACAGTTTCAGGCCCTGGTGTAACCTCATATCCCAGTGATAATGCCTTGCATAATGCCTGGGAAGAAAACACTTCAATTGGGGGCCTAAATGAGGGCCAATCCAACTAAGGAAGGCAATTTTCATCATTGACTAATCACACGAATGTACTATGCATATTATGCATAACACTGACAAAATGTCATCATTATTTGTATGGGTATATATATATATATGATTGATTGTCCCTGGCCAGAATAGAACAATTTACCACAAAGCAATCATTTGGATTATTTCTCACACAGCTACAAGGACGCATGTTCATGTTAGGTTTAGGACCTCATTTTGTAGCTTAAAAAGACCCCAAATGATGTACAAAAAATACATAAAAATACATACATATTCAAAACAAGCTGTTCAATTACTTGCTGGCAGTCACTGCCCCTCCGTGACTGCCAGCACTAGCAGCTCTGCCTCTGTGGGCTCATAGGACTTGTGAACTTTGCTTGGCTTATTTCGCTAGCTATTTGCTATGAGGGGGAACTGACCCAATGAAATCGCAGGATTTTCATAGCATAAATTATAACTGCCCAAAATAAACGGACCGTCCTGGGGTGCTCAAATGTGTGTCTGTTCAGTCAGAACTTCTGGGTCTGCTCTCGGCTCCATCCCGGGAAGTATGAAGTTATTTCAGAATGAATGTTACATGGCTAGCTATGTTTAGCTAGCTATCCCCAGTTAGTGTAGACCATGTGTTTTCACTGAATGCTTGTTGTGTTCTCCCTGGTTTCCACTAGTAACCGCTAGTAAATTGACCATACAAAATTTGCTTCTTGGTCTTAATTTAAGGTTAGGGTTAGGCATAAGGTTAGCAGTGTGGTTAATGTTAAGAATAGATTTTAAAATCACATTTTAAGAAGATAAACTGTAGAAATAGGTGGGCTTTATGACTTTGTAGGTGTGGTAACTAGTGACGACCATTCTCCGTGGCGCACTCGTTCGTTCGTATATAGTATATATGAATCGGTTGAAAACAGCGGCAGCATGTGCCGCAGTGGTCATTCGGTTTTAGACATGCAAAAGTAAAATATGTGTATATTACTTGTCAAAGAAACTTGCCATCATATTTCTGTCATTAACTTTGTTGATGACTAAAACCACCTTGAGCCCAGGGTATTCAGCCAAACATCGGCCAACCCCCGTCTACCCCTGCAAGTCCCGTCCCCTCACCGTTGAGACGTGACACTGTCCAGTTGCGTCGTATGCTAGCAGGGAACGTGGGCAGCTCGAAGACGAAAGGGCCTACGTTGGGGTCCGTGTCTGTGTCTGCAGCCGTGATGTTGATGCCGGCGTTACGGTTGATGCGCTCACAAATCTGAGACTCGCGGGGCAGCAGAGACGGAGCGTTGTCATTCACATCTATCAGATAGATTTGCAGGGTCCCTGTACCACTGGCCATGGGAGAGCCTGGGAGGGGGACAGGAGAGGAGGGAGGAGAGGGCGAAGAAGAAGAGGTAGGAGAGGGGGGAGTGGAGAAAAGGTGAGGAAGAGCATAGGGGGAGATGAGGTAAGGGAAGAGTTATTATTATTGTTAAGCAAACACTCACGGCCACACATGACCGCAAAGCCATACACACACACTGATAAGAGCACTCACAGCCCTTTTCAAACAATACCCAAACAGAACAATGACTTGGAGGGAGGGAGGGGGAGAGAGAGAGAGAGAGAGCGAGAGAGGGAGAGAGAGAGAGAGAGAGATGGGGTAGGAAGATGAATTGACAAAACTAGAGAAAAAGAAAGAGGAAGTGGAGATTGGGAGAAAGCAAATAAAGGGAGACTGCATGGATGAGATGGAGAGAAAGACCGACATGAGAGAGATAACTAGATAGCAAGATGTATCTCCTGTAATGAATGAGAGAGAGAGAGAGAGAGAGAGAGAGAGAGAGAGAGAGAGAGAGAGAGAGAGAGAGAGAGAGAGAGAGAGAGAGAGAGAGAGAGAGAGAGAGAGAGAGAGAGAGAGAACCCAGGCAGATATCTACACAGGGATTTTTGTTACAAGTAACAAAAAATATATACTTATTTTATTTATTTACTTAATAAAAACTTACAGTGCCTTCGGAAAGCATTCAGACCCCTTGACTTTTTCCACATTTTGTTTTGTAACAACAGCCTTATTCTAAAATTGATTCAATGTTTTTTTCCCCCTCATCAATCTACACAAAATACCGCATAATGACAAAGCAAAAACAGATATTTAGAAAGTTTAGCAAATTCATAAAAAAATATAACTGAAATGTCAAATTAACATAAGTGTTGAAGCACCTTTGGCAGTGATTACAGCCTTGATTCTTCTTAGGTATGACGCTACAAGCCTGGCACACCTGTATTTGGGGAGTTTCTCCCATTCTTCTCTGAAGATCATCTCAAGCTCTGTCAGATTGGATGGGGAGTGTCACTGCACAGCTATTTTCAGGTCTCACCAGAGATGTTCGATGGAATTCAAGTCCGGGCTCTGGCTGGGCCACTCAAGGACATTCGGAGACTTGTCCCGAAGCCACTCCTGTGTTGTCTTGGCTGTGTGTTTAGGGTCGTTGTCCTGTTGGAAGATGAAGATTTCATCAGACCAGAGAATCTTGTTTCCCATGGTCTGAGAGTCCTTTAGGTGCCTTTTTTTGCTAACTCTAAGTGGGCTGTCATTACTAAAGAGTGGCTTCAGTCTGGCCACTCTACCATAAAGGCCTGATTGCTGGAGTGCTGCAGAAATGATTGTCCTTCTGGAAGGTTCTCTAGACCTCTGTCAGTGTGACCATCGGGTTCTTTGGTCACCTCCCTGACCAAGGCCCTTCTCCCCCGATTACTCAGTTTGGCCGGGCGGCCAGCTCTTGGAAGAGTCTTGGTGGTTCCAAACTTCTTCCATTCGAGAATGATGGAGTTCACTGTGTTCTTTTTGTACCCTTCCCCAGATCTGTTCCTCGACACAATCCTGTCTCGTAGTTCTACGGACAATTTCTTCAACCTCATGGCTTGGCTTTTGCTCTGAGCTGCACTGTGAACTGTGGGACTGTAGACTGTAGACAGGTGTGCGCCTTTCCAAATCATGTCCAATCAATTGAATTTACCACAAGTGGAGTCCAATCAAATTGTAGAAACATCAAGGATGATCAATGGAAACAGGATCCACCTGGGCTCAACAAGTCTCATAGCAAAGGGTCGGCCCCCTTGAACTTTGCGACCTTTCGCCACATTTCAGGCTTCAAACATAAAGATATAAAACTGTATTTTTTTGTGAAGAATCAACAACAAGTGGGACACAATCATGAAGTGGAACGACATTTATTGGATATTTCAAACTTTTTTAACAAATCAAAAACTGAAAAATTGGGCGTGCAAAATGATTCAACCCCCTTAAGTTAATACTTTGTAGCGCCACCTTTTTCTGCGATTACAGCTGTAAGTCGCTTGGGGTATGTCTCTATCAGTTTTGCACATCGAGAGACTGAAATTTTTTCCCATTCCTCCTTGCAAAACAGCTCGAGCTCAGTGAGGTTGGATGGAGAGCATTTGTGAACAGCAGTTTTCAGTCCTTTCCACAGATTCTCGATTGGATTCAGGTCTGGACTTTGACTTGGCCATTCTAACACCTTGATATGTTTATTTTTGAACCATTCCATTGTAGATTTTGCTTTATGTTTTGGATCATTGTCTTGTTGGAAGACAAATCTCCGTCCCAGTCTCAGGTTTTAGGCTGGGTTTCTGTACAGCACTTTGAGATATCAGCTGATGTACGAAGGGCTATATAAATAGATTTGATTTGATATAAAGTTCCATCTTGACTTGATGGGTAAACCTAAGGTAGCTTCAGGACAGCAGTTTAAGCTTAAAGCTACACTGTAAGACTTCTCTGTCATTTTCAACAGTAAAACACAGTAAAATACCTTAAATGTAGATGTAGATTGCACTGCATTATTGGTAAAATGCTGAAAAATACTGTTATTAACTGTAATTGTAAGCCTCCTGTAAAAATTATTCTAACTTACTACATTTCTTTACAGTAGTACCCGAACACTGCTGTATTTGGTGGCGCCAATCGTCTGTGGTGTGTGTGCGAGAGAGAGAGAAAGAGAGCTGTATTTCATAGTTGAAACCAAGACTGTTCTCAGGGCAGGTCTGCCATTTTGACTATCAGAAGTTGCTTTTCTTAGCAGGTTACAAGAATTAACGCAGCAGGTTAGGATAATTAATTAAAGCTAAAATTCTAACAATGTCCCCGACGCAACTCAAACCTATCTACAACCAGGCCTGCGCTGAGAACAGACTTGATTTCCACTAATGGGATGCTCCCCGCCAAACGGTCTGTGAGGGAAGACTCTGAAAAAATAAGCTTTCTGTTTTACTCAAGCTACAGTGCCTTGCGAAAGTATTCGGCCCCCTTGAACTTTGCGACCTTTTGCCACATTTCAGGCTTCAAACATAAAGATATAAAACTGTATTTTTTTGTGAAGAATCAACAACAAGTGGGACACAATCATGAAGTGGAACGACATTTATTGGATATTTCAAACTTTTTTAACAAATCAAAAACTGAAAAATTGGGCGTGCAAAATTATTCAGCCCCTTTACTTTCAGTGCAGCAAACTCTCTCCAGAAGTTCAGTGAGGATCTCTGAATGATCCAATGTTGACCTAAATGACTAATGATGATAAATACAATCCACCTGTGTGTAATCAAGTCTCCGTATAAATGCACCTGCACTGTGATAGTCTCAGAGGTCCGTTAAAAGCGCAGAGAGCATCGTGAAGAACAAGTGTAACGGATGTGAAACGGCTAGCTTAGTTAGCGTGGGCGCTAAATAGCGTTTCAATCAGTGACGTCACTTGCTCTGAGACCTTGAAGTAGTAGTTCCCCTTGCTCTGCAAGGGCCGCGGTTTTTGTGGAGCGATGGGTAACGACGCTTCGTAGGTGTCAGTTGTTGATGTGTGCAGAAGGTCCCTGGTTCGCGCCCGGGTATGGGCGAGGGGACGGTTTAAATTTATACTGTTACATTGATGCTGTTGATCCGGATTACTGGTTGCTGCGGAAAAAGGAGGAAGGTCAAAAGGGGGGTGAGTGTAACGGATGTGAAACGGCTAGCTTAGTTAGCGTGGGCGCTAAATAGCGTTTCAATCAGTGACGTCACTTGCTCTGAGACCTTGAAGTAGTAGTTCCCCTTGCTCTGCAAGGGCCGCGGCTTTTGTGGAGCGATGGGTAACGATGCTTCATGGGTGTCAGTTGTTGATGTGTGCAGAAGGTCCCTAGTTCGCGCCCGGGTATGGGCGAGGGGACGGTCTAAAATTATACTGTTACACAAGGAACACACCAGGCAGGTCCGAGATACTGTTGTGAAGAAGTTTAAAGCCGGATTTGGATACAAAAAGATTTCCCAAGCTTTAAACATCCCAAGGAGCACTGTGCAAGCGATAATATTGAAATGGAAGGAGTATCAGACCACTGCAAATCTACCAAGACCTGGCCGTCCCTCTAAACTTTCAGCTCATACAAGGAGAAGACTGATCAGAGATGCAGCCAAGAGGCCCATGATCACTCTGGATGAACTGCAGAGATCTACAGATGAGGTGGGAGACTCTGTCCATAGGACAACAATCAGTCGTATATTGCACAAATCTGGCCTTTATGGAAGAGTGGCAAGAAGAAAGCCATTTCTTAAAGATATCCATAAAAAGTGTTGTTTAGAGTTTGCCACAAGCCACCTGGGAGACACACCAAACATGTGGAAGAAGGTGCTCTGGTCAGATGAAACCAACATTTAACTTTTTGGCAACAATGCAAAACGTTATGTTTGGCGTAAATGCAACACAGCTGAACACACCATCCCCACTGTCAAACATGGTGGTGGCAGCATCATGGTTTGGGCCTGCTTTTCTTCAGCGGGGACAGGGAAGATGGTTAAAATTAATGGGAAGATGGATGGAGCCAAATACAGGACCATTCTGGAAGAAAACCTGATGCAAAAGACCTGAGACTGGGACGGAGATTTGTCTTCCAACAAGACAATGATCCAAAACATAAAGCAAAATCTACAATGGAATGGTTCAAAAATAAACATATCAAGGTGTTAGAATGGCCAAGTCAAAGTCCAGACCTGAATCCAATCGAGAATCTGTGGAAAGAACTGAAAACTGCTGTTCACAAATGCTCTCCATCCAACCTCACTGAGCTCGAGCTGTTTTGCAAGGAGGAATGGGAAAAAATTTCAGTCTCTCGATGTGCAAAACTGATAGAGACATACCCCAAGCGACTTACAGCTGTAATCGCAGAAAAAGGTGGCGCTACAAAGTATTAACTTAAGGGGGTTGAATCATTTTGCACGCCCAATTTTTCAGTTTTTGATTTGTTAAAAAAGTTTGAAATATCCAATAAATGTCGTTCCACTTCATGATTGTGTCCCACTTGTTGTTGATTCTTCACAAAAAAATACAGTTTTATATCTTTATGTTTGAAGCCTGAAATGTGGCAAAAGGTCGCAAAGTTCAAGGGGGCCGAATACTTTCGCAAGGCACTGTATGTAAATAAGGTATTTCCGTTTCTTATTTCAAATACATTTTTAAACATTTCGAACAACGTGTTTTCGCTTTGTCATTATTGGGTATTGTGTGTAGATTGCTGAGGACTTAAATTAGTATATATATATTTTTTTAAATAAGGCTGTAACGTAACAAAATCTGGAAAAAGTCAAGGGGTCGGAATACTTTCCGAAGGCACTGTAGGC